>NC_056739.1:75421064-75551064 GCF_019279795.1 Protopterus annectens | reverse complement strand
TGTGCATGTGTATGCAACCCCCTTACAGTTTAGAATATTGTTACTGTTATCGGAATATTTAGAATTCTGTGCATGTGTGGGGATCCACTACCCCCTTCATCCTCTGGCCATTTGATTATACTTAGTAACTGTGTATCAGGTATACTTTCCCATATTACCGTTTATTATTCTACCAATTTGTCATACATATGTTGCACCTGTGTAAAAGAATTTGTGAATTACTTTTTTTCCCAGTTGTGTTGGGTTATGCTGAAGTAGTTTTTCAGCTGATGTTAAATAAAAAGGTGTTGCAGCATTATTGGCATGTCATTAAGTTTATTGAGTTTCAATTATGAAAGATGTCACAATATGCTTTGCAGTAGGCTTTATGTAGATTCTTGTTTGTAAACTCTGTCATGTGGCATTCTTGTCATATGTTATGTTAAATAAACTACATTTTTTCATGCAATTTTCATTCAGTTACTCTCTGGCCATTCAGTTGTACAGAAGGGATATGTTTACTTTGGTGTAGAATGTGGTACTGGCAGTGTTTGCTATTGCGTATCGTAGGGATGACAGTTCTTCACAGTTGCCAGGGATCCCAGTACAATACCTCTGTGCACTTTACTGGGAAGTTTGTTTTCTCTCACAGTAGTGCAATCACAGACTCAGTATAGAAAAGTTAAGTGGTCCGTGGTCCATGGTGGGGCTTGCCCCCTTGCAAAAATACTTGGCTCCCTCTGCATGCCAACCACTATCCCTCCCCACAAATAATCAGCCCATTCTTTCCTTGCCATGATGAGAAGCAATTTCAGGAGGACATTTATCTAGAGAGAAAACAGTTTTTTTCTGCTCCCTCCCTGATGGCTGACATGTACACTGACAATTTGAGAGCCATGATATGCTTTCAACATCTGGTCGTACCGCTCAATCTCTTAGAGCAAGAAATCTGGATAAAGCTATAAATAAAAGGGACAAAGGCCCAAAAATAGGAACAATTTTTAAATATTGTTCTTACAAACTTAGAAAGTTATAACAGGTTGCATTTTCTGAAGGGTATGAAGTCTGAAATTCAAATGCCTGTCATTTTCTAACTTCAATATTTAATGATTTGCCACTAAATTTCCAGAAAACCACAACTTTATGAAAAATATGTACAGTTTAGATGTATGAGCTAGTATGTGTGCACACACTTCCATACATGCTTTAATGCATCATTGCAGCTTAGCAGTCATAAGCAAACTTGCTATCCCTTCACCACACAACAGTTTTACTGCAGGTTGGGCTTGACAAATCCTGGGAGAAAGATGGTAACCCACTCTCCTAGGTTGGCTCCTGACATTTACATGTACCGTTTAGGAAACTTGATTTTTCGACCACACCAAGGCAGTCCCATGGCTTGACCCTATTATTATACTTAGAAAATAAACAAATTAAGAATAGATGTAAATATAGAGACAAACGAAAGTAAGGCAAACATACAAATACTTAATACTGCGGGCCCGGGATTTCAACCGTGGCGTCTACTTCTGTTGTGGACCGACTACAGACAACATAAAACATCATGATACCTCTCAACTGTTCCTGACTTTGTCTCAAAATTTTGCTCGTCCCTGCTAAAAGTAGGGATTTGGAAAGAAAAGGCGGTGTACTACACTTAAATAACAATGACGGTATTTAGAGCTACAGATCTGCTTTACTTCATAAACGGATGCTAATGCACGTCCTCTTTGTCTACCGACTTCTCACGTTAACATTACATTATTGTTTTAAAACATGCTCTTGATTATTTCTGGGGGTAAAGGTTGAAGAGTAAGACAGTACTGCATTATTTTACTGTATACTGCACACCATTTCAGTACACCCCTTAGCCCAAAGAGGTCCTAACTTGGCTTGTCAATGGACAGACAAGGCACGCCCTCAGAGGGAAGAGCGGCAGCACGGAAAAAAGAGGGGAGTTTCTCAAAGTGGTACACCACGCAACAACCGGATAGAACGGTGTTCTCGGCGCACTGATGTAGAAATAGTATTCAACAACAGTGCTGTAGAAGAGCTAACAGCTAACTCCTTGGTACAGGAAGATTCAGCCAGGTTTGGCGTAAGGTAACCCTCATAGTTCCACCTCTGTAGTTTGTGTACATTAGGAGACATCTTGCTCCGTCCCTTCACTCTGATTTCACGAAAGGGGCGTGTTAGTGCACGTGTCACTGATAGCCATTATTATCTTCTTTTGGTACTTCATTTTTTTCAGTTGATGAAGCATTTATTTGTAAATCCAGGAGTTCTAAAAGTTGTACTAGAACAAACGGGTTTTGCAGATTTCCCCTTTTTGTTGTTACGACCGTTTATTGTACACCATAGGGACATGACACTTCTTAAAATGTTAGCACCGTCATCTTCGTAAGCTCATAGAATACGAGCGTGTGATTTCTTTTAACTGTAAGTCTGATAATGATTATCGTCTTTATTTATTTGAGGTTATACACGCAACCTTTTCTTAGCCAGTTTTAGTAGAGGCAGAGTAAACGTCTGAGCCAAAATCAAGGACGTTTGAGAGGTGTTCCTTGTTATACTGCGTCATGCATCTAGTATTTACAGTTAGTATTTGTTTTTCCATTTTGCCTTATTTATGTGCCCCCATCTGCATTCCAAGAATGCTTTTAGTATTTGTTTTTCCATTTTGCCTTATTTATGTGCCCCCATCTGCATTCCAAGAATGCTTTTAGTATTTGTTTTTCCATTTTGCCTTATTTATGTGCCCCCATCTGCATTCCAAGAATGCTCCCTTTTAGCCCCGCAGTCGTATCTAAGTTGTCCAAGTTCTACTCGCTTTAAAATTTAACTAGTGTATCTGTCAACTGTCCAGATTTTTGCCCCCTATTTTAGTTGTTATGTCGTCCCTATCTCGCCTTCCTTCCTTTCTGTTTGGTTTCGGAGATGAGCACTGCTCTGACTAGGGTTACCACCCTGTCCCACTTTGCGAGGGAGAGTCCCTCTTTGGGCAGTTGTGTCTTGCAAAAAATTTGAAAAAAAACGGTATATGCCCTGAGATATTAGGACAAACAAATTTCCTATATTTTATGTAATAGTTGCATAAAAAGTTATTTTGTTTCTGAAACTCCTAAATGTTATAAAAAACGGCGTAAGCAACTAAAATGCTACAAGAATAAGCATTTATTTAGGCAAAAATTTGAAGTTCTGTCCTTTGTACTGGTTGTGGGTATGTTTTTGCGTTGCAAAATCTGACGTTTGTACAAAAAAGTCCCACTTTGTGCATTTGAAAAGGCGGCAACGCTAGCAATGACTCGGCCATATACTACAGCTCAAAGTCTTTAATGGCTCGAGGCTAACCCCCATCCCAACATGCCATTGTCCTCTGTTGGTTCAGGCTAAGTAGGTTTTTTTTTTCCTTGTGCTAGATTATGAATATTGTGACAGTTTTCTGATATGTATGTTGGTAGTGTTGGTCTAACCTTTCTTATATACTACTACCCCCCCCCCCCTCAATCTTTGGCTGCTTGTTATTGCTTTGTTGTGGCCGTTGTTTCTGTGTGCTTCCCCTGCCTTTGTGATCCCTGTCTGCAGCCCGTTTAAGTTAGAGGGCTTTCCCCTTTTTCTGCTCCTCCTTTCTACTTTCAGGAGAAGCTGCTTTAGTTAGAGGCTCTTCTTTCCTTAGGGGAAGTAGCCGTTTAACTTGGACGCTACCTCCTCTTCTCTCTCTCTTTTTTGTGTGTGTGTACTGTTTAGGGGCTGTTCACCTGCAGGACTCGTGTTCCATTTGTCATGGTTTTAGTACACGAGTCCTGCAGGAGAGATGAAGCAAGCTTATTCTACGAGGTTTATTAAAAACCCCTTTTGAAGCTGCGTTTGGAGAAACTCAGCCTGCAAAAAAAAAAAAAAGATGATAAACCGGCATCTTCGTCGGCTCCGTCCTTGGTGCCGACCAAATCTTAAGATAAGTTTTCTTCCGAGCCCTCGGAGTGGACAGTTGGCTCCGATAAGACTCTCTCTCCGGCAGCTCCATCAGCAGTCTCTGAGCCATCCCGGGCTCAAAAGATCTAGGCCCCCCTCCTTGGAGCTGGTGAGATCTGTTCCACAGTCTCCTATTTTACAATCTGTGGCAGGTAGTCACTGGTCTTCTTCTCCTCTCGGTCATCCAGGAGCCTTTCGGATGATGATGTGGAGATGGTGGTGAAGAGGCTGCTCAAGACACCGATATTTGCTAAATTGTCGAGCCCAGCCCAGAAAGAAGTGGTGCCATCTGCCCAACCTTACTTTCATCGATTCCTCCTCCGATTGTATCCAGTTCTGAGCCTGAGTGCGTGGAAGTTGTGGTGGTGGAACCACCGGTTCTGACCTAGGTTTATCTGTTACGCCCACCACTCCGATCTCCTCAATACCTCGGTCTGTCGAGAGGTCTGAGGGGCCGATGCTCTCTCGTCGGCTCAGGGGGGGGGGTGGCATTGGACCCTTGTCCGACCCCCCCCCTTTCTGTGCTTCGGCGCAGTTGAGCTTGGCTCCTACATCAGCCTTGGAGCCATCGCCCTCTGTTAGGAAGGGGTTTCCAGGTTTTTAGAGCCGGAGTCTCTCTCCGTCTGTGACCATAGTCCCTTCGAGGTGAGGAGTGTGCTGTCTGCTGAGACTTCTCCACCCTCGGCTCCATTGGCACCTTTGAGGATATCTCTTTTTCAGACATCTTGGAAATCCTTAGTCGGGGTAACTGGAAGTCCCTTGTCCCTTCTGAGGATGTCTGTGTACCTGGAAGCTTTTGGTTCCCGACCTTCCACCTCTTGGGTGTCTCCGCCTTTTAACCCACTTTTAGCTGTAGTGAGTCACAAGGCATGGAGGTCTCCAAAAACCATGGAACCAGTTCCGCGAAGGCCCAATAAATTTATAACTGCCCCTGAAGACAAACCATTTCTTTCAAAAGGAGTGCCTGTTGATGCCACCACCAAGAAGGAACTAGCAGAAACTTCCTTTTCTGTCCATCTGCCTAAGAAGGAGTCCCGCACAATGGACAGGTATGGGAAGTGTATGTTTTCGTTAGCGACCTTTACATTCAGGTCACTGAACTACTTATCACACTTTATAAGACTTCAGAGGGATCTCCTCAAGGTGTTAGGAGATATCCTTCAGGATCCTACAGCTGAGCGAGCAGCGAACAAGACTTAACCAGCTTGTGACCTTTACCACTATCATTAACTCCTCCATGCACCTGATTTCTTAGTCAGCAGATGAGTGAGTAGGGCTGCAGGCACAGGAGTTGCTCTGCGGAGACCCTCTTTTATGTGTCTGTCAATTTGCGGAGCACTTCAAGTCCTCCTTTACAAACGTCCCCTTTGATGGCTAATCTTTGTTCGGGCCTCAAGTAAAAGAGACTCTTACCAGGTGTGAGTGAGATGGTAAAACTCTCTGCCGTGGGAGAACGTTTTTCCACTCCTTCAGGACCTTACCCCAAAGGTCAGAAGAGTGGTAAGATGTGGTTCTGGAAATCCCAGGGAGCTTTGCCTGACACACATGGAGAAAATTCCCCCAGGGGCAGAGGGGGAAATAATGGAAGATGCCGGTCTCGCAGGAGGGGGGGGTCTGCAGCAGGGCGACAGGGATACTTTCTCTGCTAGGCCCTTTCAGCATCCCTAATGGGTTGCCTGGCTGTCCACCCCTGGAGGCAGTCGATGGCATATTATCACAGTACCCAAAAGCCTGGCAGATAACAGAAGATGTGTGGGTACAGTCCATAATATCCAGTGGTTACAAAATTCCCTTCTCCCAAACACCCCCAAAAGAGCACAACAATTGATCCCAGATGGTTCCACCCAGTCTTCGGGATCAGGCATACCTAAAAGTATGAAGGTTACTACAAAAGAGCCATCCAGGAAGTCCCCACAGACCAAATTGTGTCCGGAACTTACTCAAGGTTCTTTTTTAATTCCAAAAGAGATGGGACTGGAGGCCCATTTTGGATCTCGGCAGACTGATTTGTTTAGTCAGGAAAGTGAAGTTCCGGATGGTGACACTGCTGTCCATTCTCCCCTTTTTGGGTCAGGACAGTTGGATGTGCTCTGTCGATCTCCAGGATGTGTAATATCTACACTTCCGGCTGGGAGCCTGTCATTATCATTTCAGAGCTGTGCCCTTTGGTCTCACCACAGCCCCCAGGGTGTTCACCAAATGCTTGACAGTAATTACGGCTCACCTGAGATGTCTAGGATTCCAGGTGTATCCATACCTAGATGACTTGCTCCTTACTGCCACCACTGAGCATCACCTGATAAAGGGGCGGGACCACACAATTCACACTTGTGCACAACTAGGCAGCACCATAAATTATGTAAAATCTGCCTTGTCTTGTCAGTGTGTTACATTTATAGGGGCAGAATTAAATACAAGAGACATGATAGCGAGACTTCTCAAGAAAGGGTCTCTACCATTCATGAACAAGTCTCTGTACTCATGACAAAAAAGTAAATGCAGGCATGGTACGTACTGAAGGTCTTGGGTTCTGTGGCGGCAGCAATTACTCTGGTCCCTATGCCATGCTTCCATATGAGAATTCTGCAGTGGCTCCTTTTCACTCAATGGTCATTCCAGGATCTACCAGTGTCACACCTGATTTCATTAACAGAGGCCAGCAGGAGAGATCTGCAGTGGTGGCTCTACTCTCCCCAGGTCACCCTAGGCAGACTGTTCCTGACCCCCAGCTGGTAGCCACAGTCACTACGGATGTGTCTCAGATGGGGTGGGGGGAACATTATCTGGGACAGACTGTTCAAGGGACCTGGCAACCACACGAGTACCATTTGCACATCAGTGTCCTGGAGATGAGGGTGGTGCTGTTGGTGTTGCAAGTACTTCAGCACTATCTTCCTTCAGGGACTATAGCAGTACAGACTAACAATATGTCAGTTGTGTGGTATATCAACAAACAGGACGGACCAAGTCTTACCCCTTTTGTCGGGAGGCTCTATGAGTATGGCAATGGGTGATGTCTTCCCAATGTTTTCTGATCGCGATGCACATCCCGGGGAAATCCACCGTGATAGTGGACAAACTCAGCAAGGCATTACTTATGCCTCACGAGTGGTCCCTGAAACAGGAAATTGCAAATCTGATTTTTCGCAGATGGGGCCAGCCATGCTGTGATCTCTTTGCCACTCCCCTAAACAAAAAAATGCAGCGTCTACTGCGCCCTATTCCCACCACCGGGACAGTCACCCAGGGATGCACTTGTTCATGATTGGCCCCTGGGACTGCTTTATGCCCCCCCCCCCCATTTCCTCTAATTCCCAAAGTTCTTCAGAAAGCAAAATTGTTGGGTTGCAAATTGTTCCTTATTGCCCCTTACTGGTCTCGTCAGATATGGTTTCCATTCCTTTGGCATCACCTGCAAGAGGAGCCTTGGATTCTGGACCCATTTCCAGACCTCCTGACACATCAGTCAGTTGCTCCCCACCCCTCCATACAAACTCTCAAGCTGACAGCTTGGTTTCTCCACTTGCAGAATTCTCTCCTGCGGTTCAACACATTTTAGTTTCTTCTCACAGACCAACTACCAGGAAACGTTATGCTAGTAAATGGAAGAGGTTCTCTTATTGGGCAAAAAAGAATGAGCTTGATCTCTTTACTGCACCTATTTCAAAGATTCTTGATTTTTTTGGCTGAAACGTTTGAACGAGGAGCAGCTGCAGCTACAATTCGGGTGCAACTGGCTGCCATTTCCAATTTTCACACAGAACTCTTGGGTTCTAATGTCATGTAACATAAACTTTGCAAGGCCTTCGTACAAGGTACTTTCTTACTAAGACCCTCAATAAGAGAACCTCCCCCTCTGTGAGATTTAAATTTAGTTTTAGCAGCTCTAATCCCCCCCCCCTTTGAGCCAGCTTCTTTTTGTCCTCTAAAGATTTTGTGGTGGAAAACCCTTTTCTTTATTGCCATTACATCAGCCAGACGGGTTTCAGAGTTACAGGTACTTTCCATTCGCCCTCCTTATTTAATTTTCCACAAAGAAAGAGTCTCTTTCAGAACTAATCCTTCCTTTTTGCCAAAAGTATGTTCAGAGTACAATTTGAATCAGTCCATTGAACTTCCTTGTTTTCTTCCCCAATTATGGCAACAAGGCAGAGTATAAGCTCCATCAATTGGATGTTCATAGGCAGCTTCACTTTTATTTACATCGAACCAAGGACATTAGAAAATTAGACTAATTATTTATATCCTTTTCAGAGAAGAAGTAAGGTTCTCAGGTTTCAAAAGTAACCTTGTCAAAGTGGCTTTCGAACACCATCACATATATTTGAGTCACGCAACATGAAAATCCCAGGAAAGATTAGAGGACACTCGACTAGGTGTTTAGCAACCTTTATCACTTTTCAAGGTAGATTACCTCTAAATTCTATCTGTGCGGCAGCAACATGGGCTAACCCCCGTACCTTCATTACTCATTACAAAGTGGACGTTGCCTCCCGGAACATGGCATCCTTTGGTTCCACGGTCCTGAAGAGTTTCTTCCAGTGAGCCATCCAGGATTTAGGTGCTGGAGATGCTGTCCCAAACAGAAGAAAGGCGAGATAGGGACAATATAACATAAAGATGTTATGTTCTTACCATAATGTTCCATATTTGTTGTCCTTCATCTCACCTTCCTTCTTGCGTCCCTCCCTCCTTCCCCCTTCATGGATTATCGAGAGGATTTCCTTTCTTTTGGCTACGCTGACCGAGTTTCTGCTGGCCACTCCAGCTACTTGGATGTAGTCTTTGTCCCCTCCCTTGTTTTGCCTCCTTCCTGTTACAAGGGGATTATCTGCTATGATAACTTTTGGTAAATTGATTCTTGTTTTACCTGTTTTGTCTAGTGGTTGGTTATCACAAATGAGATCTGGGTAGCTACTGCTAGGCATGTTGGGATGGGGGGTTAACCTCGAGCCAGTAAAGACTTTTCGAGTTATAGTATGTGGCAGAGTCAGAGCCAAGTTCGGCTCCAAACCCAAACAGAAGGAAGGCGAGATGAAGGACAACAAACACGGAACATAACTTCTTTTTTGTTCTTCATAATTATTAAGGATTGAAGTTACATAGCTCTCAACCTTCTGTCTTCAAAATGAGTAACACAAACCCTCATAATGTAGAACAAATGCCCAAAATGTGGAACACATACTAATGGCTAACTTCAAGGAGGGTGGTCATAGGGTGGTTAAAATATGCTGGTTTTACTTGTAAAGAAGATCCTATAATGAATTAATATGATTCATTTCTATTTACTATGGATTTCACTTAAAAAAATTACTAACACTGAATGTGTGACAGACCCTTTCAGTGTGGAACTTTGAGGAACATGAACTTTTTAAGACCCAAATGAGGTACACTTGAGAGGTATGCAATAACCTGTATCTGATTTTCAGAATTCATATCTTTTCAGAACATGCATGCCAACACAAATCTTGTTGTTCTGGCAACTTGCTCATTTTATAATTAATTTGAATGACATATGTTAATATCCTGTGTGTTGTAACTGCTAAAAGCAGTATTTAAAATGTGTCCATATTTTTGGACCTTTGTTCCACCATTATTTTAGACCTTGTCCAGAATTAAGAGGTTGAGAGGTATGCCAATTAAAAACTTTTCAGTTCCCAGATTGCATACTATATTTTTAAAAAGGTTCCTGTTAAAGAAGACGCAGATTTGTTTACAAGTTAAACACAAAGTCTTTAAAGCAGGCAGTGCCACTAGATGGTTTCAACCTCCATAGGGCCACAGTGTTTCAATCGATAAAAATGTTTTCTGTTTAATACATTGACCCACTGCTTCCCACCTGTGTTCACACCACAGTTAAACCTCACAAATACATTTTCAGCACGAGTATCTGTACAAATTAGTTTGATATACAAATGACATATAATTATTTACAAAATTCCAGCTAGCTATGCTGGCTTAAGTTATATATCCACTGCCCTACTTCTCCTGGCATGGCTGGCAGTACATCTTATCAGATATACAAACGCAAATTGCCCTTATGTAACAACTTTTAAGGAAAATAATGCAAAATAAGTTAAGAAGTGTCCCAGAACTGGTAGTTTTTGTCCCTGATATATCAGTGCAGATCTTTGAATGCACCATATTGTAAAACAGCAGCTGAGGCTACCCTCTCTTCAAATGTATAACTATGTAGAGGGGTGTGTGTGTGTGTGTGTGTGTGTGTGTGCACGCGCGCGCGCAGGCATGTCATTATTACTCTTGCTATTAAGGAAATGGTGTTTGTTCAGTAACTCTTACTCTGGTATTACAATTTTTCCAGTGCTATGCCATGGTTTGCAAATGTGAGATTTAAATCATGTACAGTAACTTTCTGTTTTGGGAAGGCAAAAGATCTATCTGAAGGGTGAAAAGTTGTGTTGCAACAGGCAAGAAAAAATGTACGCTGTTAATTCACAACTCCCTAATCTACTGTAAGCTGTTATAAAAACTGGGCTGTAAGTGTCCATAGTAACCATAGTAAAATAAAAGGCAAAACAATGGTATGAAACAACTTGGATAGTATGATTTGGGGCACTAGTAAGTGAGTTTATTTTCAGTTAAACTGTGCAGACTATTAGAAAGCAATAATTCTAGAAATTATCCTTCAAAGAGATTTAATTGTTGACTGCAGTGGTAATACTTAACACATCTTAAATGATTTTCATTTAAGAGTGCAGTTTTATCAGTTCAGTGACAGTATACAGTAATATTTTCATGTTAAAAGGTGAAGTTTGTTCATTAGATGGTGAAACAGATGAGCAGAGTGACTGTAAAATTGCCTTTTAAACGATTTGTTTGCAGTGTTTTAATAAACGAGTTTCTTACATAAAACTGTTTTTATTTAAGGAAGCTTATTAAGTGATTTTCATTTAAGAATGTAGGCTGTCAATTTAATGTCAGTAAACAATAACTGTGTTAGAAGGGCTAAGTTTCTTATCAGTTTCTGAACCAAATGAGCGGAGTGATTTTTATGAACTGGTAAACAAAGAAACTGTTAGGTGTCTGGTCTGTAATGTTAATATCCTGTGTGTTGTAACATAAAAGCATGATACAGATTTTGTTTTTAGATTTAAAATTATTATAATAGTACAAAATGAGTGTTTTCTGCAGCAGGGCAAACTCTCCTTCCTTATTTCTAATCATTCCTTTCACCAGTTGCATCTCCTCAGGGAAAAGAGAGTATCCCATTTGAGAGTAATTCTGTTTCACAGTTTCACAAAAGTATTTACATAGATATTTAAATACGTATCAGATTTGTGCAAGTAAACCAGCTTTCACTGTTAAAATGTAAATGCAAGTTACAAAGATATGCATCTGAGACGTTTCTCCCCGGGCCTCCACTGAAAATTGTCTCGTTCCAAGTCGGACTTTCCTGGTAAACAAATGTTAAATAAATAAATAATAAATTTGTGTGTGAAAATAAATGGGTGATAATTGGCTGTCCATATGAAAAAGGGACAGTCGGGAAATACCCATTTTTTTATCCTCCATTGTATAAAAGAAGTGATTTTGCGCATTTTCTTGTAGTAGGAAGGCCTAAAGGGAAGTGTATATGGATGCAGTTTTAATATGGGTGAGTGTGATAGAGGTGTTATAGGTTCATAGCTGGTACTAGGCTATCGGACCTAGGGCCTATGCAAGCCGAACCATTACAATTCCCTGGATATTTCTTGGTGGTGTCATAGAAGACCGAGTAATATTTATTGAGAGAATAGAACTATATTCAGTAGCTAAAGACAGTTCTACAGTGAGATACAAGTTGTAGGGTACTATGTGCGGAAATTTAAGACAGTTGCACAGTTTAGTGGCAGTGGCCAAACTAGCTAGGGGAAAAACAGTTCAGAGAGATTGTTGTGACTTTACATAAAATGTGAATCTGAAACCTTTGTGTATATTTTCTGTTCCATAAGAGGAATTAAGTGAAACATGAAAGTATCCTCGTTTATAGGTTCATAGGTTCATACTAGGCTATCTGCCCGAGGGCATTTATAAGCCTAGCCCATAGTTTTGTGGCTTACGCCACCCCTTTTGTATGGGGAACTATACCCATTGTTTTGCTGTGCCTCTGTCTAGCAGTGACACTGAGGTAATCCCTGGAGTATATCTGCGATCTCCCATCCATTGGTCAAGATTTCTCTTGAACAAGGCCAGCGAGGTGCTCTGCCTCACATATACCGGGATTTTGTTCCACAGCATAGGGAGTCTTTGGGTGATGAATCTATCCCTCCAGCACGTCCTATTAATAGCCGTGTCGAGGTTTAAGTCTCCCGCCCTTGTGGCTCTGATGGATCTAGATTTTTGAGGTGAAGCATATTCATCAAATCTGGGTTAGACATGGCCTTGTATGTCAGGCAAAGGTCACCTCTGAGCAAGCGGTGCGACTGAATAGAGCTGGAGTTCTTTCAGTCGGGCAGCATAGGACAGATTTTTGAGACCCTTTATCCTTTTGGTGAGGAACTTTTGTGGCCTCTCCAGCTGCTGCAAGTGTCGGGTCAGATACATTCGAATGGGGCATTGTACTCAATCATTGGTCTGATGAGTGATGAGTATAGGGAGACTATGACCTCCCTTGATCTAGATGTGAATCCCTTCATGATAAGGTGGGCAATGTAGAAGGTCTTCCTAACTACTTTAGCTACATGGGTATCGAATGACAGGCTACTGTCAACCTGGGTCCCCAGGTCCCTGATAACTTCTTCTGTGCTCAGAGGATTACCACCTATATGGTAGCTAGGGGTAACCTTGTTTTTCCTGAAGGGTATGACTATGCATTTTTTGGCATTTAACTTTAGGCCATGGCTCTGGCACCGGTCATCCGTTTCTGTGAGGCCCTTCTGAAGGATATCTGTGTCGGATGTGTTTTCGACTACGGCGCCCAGTTTGCAGTCATCTGCAAACTTTGTCAGCCATAACCCTCCTGTGTTTGCTTGTACTTCGGAAAAGTAGATGCCAAACAAGAGTGGGCCCAGGACTGAGCCCTGTGGGACACCACTTGTGACAGGCTTTGAGTCTGACATGGCGCCAGCAACTCTGACCCTGTGGGTTGTGTCACTCAGCCAGTTTGCAACCCATCTTGTGATGTATGGGTTAACATTTAAGCTGATGAGTTTTTCAATGATACCCGAGTGGGGTATTGTGTCGAAGGCCTTCGCCAGATCGAGGTAGGCTGTATGGACTGCCTTTCCCTCATCAATGGCTTTGGTGACTGTTTCGAAAAAGTCAACCAAGTTTAAAAGGCATGATCTGCCTTTGACAAAGCCAAACTGGGTTGGATCCAAAGTCTGCAAATTCCCTATGTCTTTATTTATGAGGTCCATTATGATCCTCTCCATAGCTTTGCAGATAATATATAACAAAGTTGCATAGAATCATTGCTGATTTGGACTTCTTTTGCTGGATGCCTTGAGATTAAGTTTTGTGTGGGGTATATATTGTGGAAACATACAAAAGATAATTGTGGATGTTCATTAATAGGTCTAGCATGAGCATGTTTGTGTTAAAAGGCCCTGCTCCCATGATGCAATATTTTGCAATTCAGCAACATGTTAGACATGAAGAAACGACCTCATTATTGGCTAATTTGCATGCCTCTGAGTATCACTTAGTACACTGACATGCAGATCATTGCTGATCTGCACATAGTGTTAGTAAGCTGCTACTCATGCAGGCATTGGTATCTCCCTCGGTCGCTGTCCCTCATACAAAGCGCACGCGCGCACACACCATAGCCCCTGTACCTGTCTGTCCTGCCATGGCCCCCTCCACCTCCTGATCTCTGTAGTAGCTGAAGTGCCCTTATGGCATGTCTAAATTGCTGTGGCTTGTGCCCCCACCCCCGGTCCCTGTGCTGATGTCATTGCCATTATAGCACTTTCTGATGCGTTATCCCTGTTGTCTAGTCCCCCTAGTTGAACATGGCCTTTTGGCCTTGTGCACTAACTCAGTGTGGCAAGACTGACCATGATATTCTCCACAGCCAAGTGATATTTATTTATTTTGAATTGCTCTGTGTAGATGCCAGCCTGGAGGCAGTTTTTTTTTTTTTTTTTGGGGGGGGGGGGGCATGGCTAATTAGCATACATCTCTCACCCAGACTGCCTCTTTAGCAATCAGCATGGCTTTATGCTAGATCTCCTTGTAGCACTGTTAAGGCTTTTGCTGAGTACCAAAAGATGACCGCAGCATGTCATGATACCTTCATGAATTTCCCCCAATGACTTGAGTTAACATTTGATCACCCAGTAATAGCATCTAAGGAAACTGCCATCAATTGTCGCAAGTACATTTTTGGTGTGTCAGAATGTATAAAGCTGCTGTGTGCTGTTTTAAACAAAAGATACATATAACATACCATATGCTGGGCTATACTGAGAGTCTATAAGTGGAAGAATGGCAAAAAAGAAATTGAAAAGTAAACGAGTGTTGGATTACAAATGTAGGTTGAAATATGTGTACAAAGTGGTGGATGCAAGGAACGAGAAAGGCCCGACTAAAGATGAGCCTTAATATGGAGTGTGCTTGGACATATATGGTATGACTCAACATAACACCAGATCTTGGATTACTTCTAGAGTGGCTGAAGTAAATTTAAATGGAGCTGAATCAAGTGGCTGAAGTAAATTTAAATGGAGCTGAATCACTGAATACAGAAGTTTCTTTTCTGCGCAAAAATTTGACAAATGGTTTTCACACGTATCACATAATTCAGATTTACTAAAGACCTGTATAGGCCAGAAAATATCTTTAATGGGCAAAGTAATTATACTATATGAAGGCAAAATATGGAGTTTGAATTTTATGCACGTTACAAGTAAGACCGAGTTGTTTGGAAAAGAGTGCATAACAACTATCAGATTGAAGCTGTACTCTGTTAAGAAACTGCAGGTAGCAGCAAAGGACAGTCACAATCCTGTTCCAGGTGAAAAGTTGTAATTTTATGTCATCTGATTATAAGTGAGCACAGTTGATTCAAACCATTGTGCCCATCCAAAACAAAAAGGTTTTAAAGATCAGTCCCATACTCTTGTGTTCCACATTTGATCAGACACTTTAGTTCTCCAGAGATCTAATAGTGGTGAAAGCGCTTTCTCAAAAATAACATCAGGTGCTTGGAATGCTTTGCCCACCTGAATTAAGGAATAATCACAATGAACTCACCTTTAGACCAAACATAAAAACACACCTAAAAAAGAATATGCATGATGGTGCTTCGAAGTAAACTGAATCAGTACTAGGCTACCATTCTATACAAGCGTTATACTTGGCCTGTACTGAAACTTCTAAAAATATATGGAAGAGTCTCTGTACATTTTCAGCTACCATTTGTATAAAGATATATTTTTTTGTTCCCTTTCGCTTCATTCTTACTGGCTGTTCATCTCTGGGTCTACCAGTCTCCTAAGGCCCCCAGACTGACTCTGTTGTAAGGCTGGGTTCAACAAGGAACCTGTGAGTGTCCTAGGAGGTTGTGCCATTGACTTCTTCCACTGGGAGATTTTTTTTTCATTTCTAACATACTCCTTGGTATCTCCTCTCTCCACATTTGCTGTTACATATGAGAGCAGCTCCCCTCTACGGACTGTCTCTCTCCTCAGGTGATGCCTAGAATGGGCACATCCATCTCTCCTTGCTGGCCCCTCATGTAAACCAAAGTCCACTAATACAACTTTGGGTCACCTGGGTCATAGAGTTTTATGTAAACATTGTTTGTTCTCTGCTGAAACTTCTAAAAATGTTTCTCCTGTACCCCTCAGTATTTCCCTAGGAAGACCTACTCTGCTTAAATTATCTTGCCAAGTGTTTGCTACCTTCTGTACTTCAATGGAAGACAGAGCCGCAGCTTCTGAGTAGCTATTAAATGGCATAGTCCACCAGGATATATTCATTACCTGTGGAACATGGGGTATTCAGAGGTCCCACAGTATCCATAGTGACCTTCTGAAACTGTTCCTCAATAACAGGCAAAGACATCAAAGTAGCCTTGGCATTATCTCCAGCTTTGACAACCTTCTGGCACTGCTAGTTCTTGTTACAGCCGTTTAAATCCCAGGCCAAGAAAAATTCTGCATAAGCTATCTTTTAGTTTGCTGTTTATTTGTTTGATAATGGGGTAAATGGACTGGTCAGCAAGATCCTTTTCAGCCGCAACCTGGGCAGCATAGGCAATTCCCAAATAGAAAATTATACATAGACCAAAGAGTAGAATACTGTACAATGTACAACTCTGTGTAACAAAGTAGAGACAGTACATGCTGTTGTTTAAAATTATAAATGCAAATGATATTTACAGATAAGGTAGGCTCATGTGGCCTGCAAAAGGAATATCATGAGTTGGGGCCACAATTGCCAGTCAGTAAGCCCTGGGTTCTACCAGCTGCTGTGTTGCTTCTCTGTCTCTCTCACCTTCTAGGGTCCATTCTATGTACAACAATCCATTGTCTCAGTATATGAACTCCCTCTGCCCTTAAGTATCCAGAGCTTCTTTGGCTATCTCTGTCTCATTTTCCAGTAAAGTAAGCTCTGAGAACTGAGTCTACCTTAGCTCCATCCTGGTGACCCTTCCCAGCTCACCTTCTTAAGGAAGTTTTCTGCAGGTGGTACCTCATCTTGTGGCTGACCATCACCTACCTCTCCCCTTGCAGTATCATCTTCCAAGGTAAGTCTCGTACCTTTCAGCTGCTCTGGCTCAAGTCCCAGTTCACTGCTACTGACCATCTCACCCTCTTGAGGTAGCCACATTACCAGCCTTGCGTGGAGAGGTGGGTACCGCCTGGGTCTCACCCTTACTGCCTTACCCATGACATTGCCTCCATACCTGGCTTTGTTTAGTAGCATGCACATTCTCAGCCATTCCCTATTAGGACGTCAGCAAGAATGTACTCGCATATTACTACCTACTGCAGTGCAGATAGTCTGACCAAAAGTACCTGAAAAGGTTTCCGATCTGGGGTCCTAATTAGAGTGGACTATTCAGGCAAGGAGTGCTCCTGTCTGTCTACTGCAGGCTGACTGTAGTCATGTCCCTTTTGGCAGTGGTCTCCTTCCACCCCACCAAGGCAGGATGTAGAATTCTGTAATAGTGAGGTGTAGCTGTTTGTCCCTGAACAGCTCATCATTGTCATTGTGATAGACTTGCTTGATGCTTTTTGAGTCCTTTCATCCACTAAGGCGTGGAGAAAAAAGTAGTCAGGTAAATTCGTACCGTAATGGTAGATGTCCTTGCCTTCACTGCTGCAGTATTCTTAACAGATGGGATTCCCTGCCTTGGAAGCCTGAATGTCTGGCCAGTCTAACAAAGACTACTTGTTGCGTCTAAAATATGCTGAACATCACCCAAACCTCCTTGCGTAGCTTAGGGCATAAAGGTGACGTAAATGGACTACTGTAATCAGAACTGAATGCACCATAGGAAAACAGTCCAAGAAACCTGAGAGGTAACATTTTATATCCAGGAAGATAAAAGACTAGGGGGGTGGAGGGAGGGAGTGACTACTGTAGTAGTGAAGGCAAGGAAATCTATCGATATAGTAAGATTTTACACAACTGTACTATGTCCTTACTTTCACTGCTGCAGTATTCTTAATAGATGGGAGAGTGCCAAAACTCATATTTCTGTAAATATCTCTGGTATTGTCCACCCAGATGCATTGTATGGGCAGTAATTCACATGCCGAGTCACCAAAGAGGTCAAGAATGGCTCCTTAGAGAAATTATGTACTCTGTACAAGATGAAATGTGGATTAATTTTTAGAAATAATATGAATATATGCCAGAAATTAAGTATATTAATTGTCTGAACCAGAAGGTATTTATATTGTACTCTGTGGTATCAGATAAAAGCATATGCAATGCTGGAAAACCTTTGCCCTGAACCTTGATGTCTAAGTAGCATTGTTTTGTTGATATTTACATTTATTTATACTTTAAATATGTACACAAACCATAATTTTACATTAAATATTTTATTTATTTATTTTTACATTTGTTGACCGGGATAGTCCGACTGGATGCATGTCCATTTTCAGCGGAGGCCCGGGGAGAAAAGCTCCGAGGGTAAGCAGATACAGCATTACATAATACAAACAGACTATTTACAAAGATTACATAAGTAAGCAAGTTAAACAAGTTTCACAGGTTACAGTTAATCCTGAGCACAAGTCAAGATTAAATTAAATTACACAGTAAACTGGTTAACAGATTTTTACACATTCTAGAGAGAGAGTTAGCCAGGCTTGATACATTGACATAGCCAGTGACAAATGTTGTTTGAGTCTAGTTTTAAATTGACCTAAGGTGGAAAGTAAGGTAATATCAGCTGGAAGAGAGTTCCAGGATCTACTTCCAGAGTTTGCAAGGAGAGAATCACCGGCTGTGTTATTAATTTTGCTAGTCTGAATTAGTAGTTTGTTAGAGGATCGAAGCAGTGTAGAATTGTTATAGGGGGTGAGTGCAGGAGTATTGTCTGGATTATAGAGGTTTTTATAGGCCATAATCAGTTGGTTATACTGGATTAGGCTGGGTAGTTCAAGCCACCCAAGCTGATTTAGATTGATGCAATGATGTATCCTAAAAGGCAGCCCAGTGGCAAACCTGGCAATGTGGTTGTAGCAAATTGAGAGTTTAAGGACAGTCTTGTTTAAATTAGAGAGTAGAGGGGATGCATACAGAAGGGTTGAAAGAAGGTGAGAACGAGCTATGGCAATTTTAGCTAGAGGGGTTAGGAAGGCTTTTATTCTGTAAAGTGACCCTAGTTTTTTATTGATGGTTTTGATAGTTTGGTTAACATGTAGGTCAAATTTTAGATTATTGTCTATGATGACACCTAATAGTTTTGTAGATGGGTCAGGGGAGATTATTGTGCCATCATTTGATTTTATGGTAAAGGTGAAAGTGGTAGACCTACGTGTTGGTGAAAATAACAGCATTTTAGTTTTTTTGGGATTTAGGATCAGACTATGTTCAGAAAGCCAGTTTTCTATTGTATTAAAGGTGGTCTGAGTAGCTGACCATAACTCTGCTGGAGATGTGGCTGAGCAAATTGGAGTAGAGTCATCAGCATATTGGATACAGCTGACTTTTGGGATGACAGTATAAACGTAGTTAATGAAGATGGAGAACAGCAAGAGCCCTAGTATAGAGCCTTGTGGTACTCCAAGGGTGTTAAGTAGAAGGTTAGAGAGTTTGTTCTGCCAGAGGACAGCCTGCTGTCGACCATTCAGGTAGGATTGAAACCATTGGAGGGCTCCAGTATCTAGACAGAATGTTTGCAGGGTGTGGATTAAAAGTTGGTGATCAACCATATCGAATGCCTTGGAAAGATCCAAAAAGAGGGCTGAGGATATATAATTATTGTTGCGATTATGGTGTTAGTAAAGGCTAGGAGGGCTGAAGTAGTGCTGTGATGAGGACGGAAGCCATGCTGAGTGTCTGCCATAAGGCGATTTTGGATTAGGTG
Organism: Protopterus annectens; assembly: GCF_019279795.1. NCBI lineage: Eukaryota > Metazoa > Chordata > Ceratodontiformes > Protopteridae > Protopterus > Protopterus annectens. Next base: position 75,531,617 of record NC_056739.1, on the reverse strand, counting down.
GTGCATGAGTTGTCTGAATACATTTTTCCATAATCTTTGCAAGTGGAGAGAGTATAGCTATTGGCTATAATTGGAGAATTCAGTAGAGCTGCCTCCTTTGTGAAGTGGGATTACACAGGATATTTTCCAGATGGTGGGAATTTTAGCTTCTACTATGGTTCGATTGAATAGCATTGAGACTGGGTAAGCAATAGCATCAGCTGATTTTTGTAGGTACTCGGCAGGGAGTTGATCAGCAGAAAGTGTAGTGGGTTTTAATTTTTTGATCAAGGTACGGATAAGTGAAGTGGCGACTTGTTGGAAGCTGAACGCGAGTAGGTTTCTAGGGATGCTACTTTCAGGACCAGGGGAGCTAGGAGGTAGTTGGCTAGCTAGGACTTGAATTGTCTCAGTAAAGAATTGGTTAAAACTATCAGAAACCTCTTCAGGGGTTTTATCAATAGTAGTAGCAGGGATTGGGGTTGAAGTTTGTCCAGGATGTAGTAGATTATTTAAACCTGCCCAAAACTTCTGAGGGTTATTTTGATTTACTGTCTGTAAATTACAGTAGTATTGTTTTTTGTCTTGTAAAATAGATTTTTTTGGTTTTGTTCCTGGATTGCCTGTTTTTAATGTGATCTTGAGGGTCTTTAGAACGCCATAAAGCCCATGCTTTGTTTCTAAGAGTAATTTTGAGTTTAGACTCTATAGAAAGCCATGGTGCAGTTTTTGCCTTGGTTACTGGTGCATGCAAATCAAGGATCTCAAGGAATTTGTTGTTAAAGTATGCTACTGCTTCCTGTAAGGGGAGGTGTTTTAGAATAGACCAATTGCATGAGTTTAGTTCTTGTTGGAATTTGGCAGGGTCAAAGTTTTTATTGTTTCTAACCTTTCTGAGTAAGGGTTGTTGGGAATTAATGGTTTTGTGCTTAATTACATATGTGAGAAGGTGATCGCTTAGGCCATTAATGAGGGTACCAGAGGTGTACAGTTGGGGGTGACCGAGTACCCAGTCAAGTATACTTTCTTTTTGGTTGGGTTTACCTATCCTGGTAGGGGTGGATATGATTTGTGTAAATGCATGCAGGTTAATATGGGTGGTTGGGGATTCTGAGGAACAGGTGCCCCAGTCTATGTTAAAGTCTCCAAGTAGTAGGGTTTCTTGGGCGTAGTGACATGATAGCCAGTGCAAGATATCTTCAAATGTAGATATATTGTTACCTGGGGGAATGTACATACAGATAACACATTTATTTTTATTAAGTTGCAATTTGGTGGCAAGAATCTTCGAGTTATTAATCTGAGGAGGTTGTATTACATCTATGGTGACATTCAACTCAGATTTATAGAGTACAGCTACCCCACCCCCCTTCCTCGAAGCACGATCCAGCCTGTGTATGTTGTACCCAGGTGGTAACACTTCATTGTCTTTAGTGTTAGGTTGAGTGTATACTTGGTGATGAACTTCAGGAATTTGTTTATTAGTTTGTGGTAGTGTTTGGATCTAGAGCTAATGTGCCTGGGGTTGATATGTTGAAAGACTGAACAAGATGTTGGATAGGATCTGGTACTGTAAGTATGGTTGAAGGTTGAAGGATTTACAGCTGGGGTGATAGTATGGCCTTTTGGGACCTGAAATCCTGCGAGAAACTGGTTTCCATACAAGGTAAGGAGGTATGGTGTGAACAAGAGGGGTAGTAAAGAGGAGTATAAGGAACTGTTGTACCTGGTGATGCAACACCAGGTGATGGTGTGGTGAGGTAAAGGTACTGAAAGGGGGATGGGAGAATGCCAGATCAAAGCTAATAGGTGCTATTAAAATGTAGGTAGTAGAATGGGGGTGGGTGGAATTATCCCAGATGAAAGCAGATAGGATCTAGAAAGTAGGGGAGTGGCTATAGTACTATAAATTTAGAGGTACTGGGGACAGGAGGGAATTGGGGGCAGGGAGGGGAGCAAAGAGAGCCTGAGCATAGTGGGGCTATTGCAGTTTACAAGGTTTCCTGAGGTGTCCTAAAGCTATAAGTATTACAGCTCGTAATGTAAGAGTCAATTTACTTCAGTTACAGGGGAAGGAGGCAACCACTTGAGTAGAAACAAAGAGCCCTATGGCTGACCAATATGGTGACCTGCTTAATTACAAAGCACTGTAAGTGAAAGCTTAACAAATGCTTTTTTGTGTGTGCAACCTACTCTGTTTAAATGTTGAGAGAAACTGATTGCAGTCCTGTAAACACCGTTTTGTAGGGAACTGTAGAGTTCAACTAGGAAAAGAGAAAAGCAGAGATCCTAGGGTAAGCACGAAGGCAACAACAGGCAGTTATGTAATAATGCATTCAGAAAGGTTTGGTGGTGGTGGTGGTGGTGGGGGGGTAAAGTAGCATACTTCAGAATGAACTAAGATTTATAGCTAAGAAACCTAAGCAAGAGAGCAATGCAGTAAATAAACACTTGCCAGATTTTAAAGATATACCAGAAAAACTAAATCAATTATTCACAATTGTACAACTGGGAAATTGCCAGTAAAAGCACTTCAGGTATAGCTAGCCCAAGTTATTCAAGTCATAAAAGCACTTCTTCAATGTGTGTGTGCAATTTAAACATTATGTTTAGATTTAAGTAAGCATGCAAATCATAATTATGCAGATATCTGTCAAATTGGTTCACATCTGCACAGACAAATTTCACACTGATAGTTCAGCTCTCAATTACGTTGAGAGATTTAAACAGTTTGTATAATTATGATACATTTTGTTTTAGCATAAAATCACCATTGTATAACCTTAATATCACCATTGTGAAGAGGAGTGTCTGCTGAAAAACTGTCGTGTTTTAACTTTTTTTAAATAACTTTTATAGTTTTTTATCTGTTGAGGTTTCAGAGTTGGGGCACAATTTCTGCCAAGAAGCTGAAATGGTTTAATTCAGGGAATCTGTCACAGAAATCGACTTGGCATAGACATATGGATAAATGGAAATGCATCATTCTTCAAGAAAATTTCTAACTATTAATGCCAGTTAAGGATGATTTCTGCATAATTGTTTTTTTTTTCAGAATGGCTTCTGCACCTGCCATGTGGCAACCAGCAGATGGATATTCAGAGGAATACCTAACATACAGTGCTACCTGGATGATATGACAGTGGAGAATAACCCAGGAGCACATGGGCACCCAACAGAATCCTCTGGATGTTATGCTGGTGACGGTGGAGAATAACCCAGGAGCACATGGGCAGCTAACAGATTCCATGAAAGGTGTAAAGTGTATATGGGATGTAAGAAGACCAGCAGAGATGTGTGAATTTTCTGCAGACAGAGATCATGCATGATAGCCACGTGATTAACAGCAGCAGACTGTACCAAATGAATACTAAAGACACCCCATCTTCAGAATGTTTTACAACTGAAGTCATAAATATGACTGGTAGACTTCTACCAGAAGTTTTAGTTGAAACTTTCCATGACATTGTTCTTAGTAACTACATCACTACATACTTGTAAGCATGCCACAACCCACTTGGTTCCGTCTTTGTCTATCTGGCATGTGATATTTCACCTTGCAGAAAAAAAACTCCAAGTTAAAACATAGGCACCCATTCCATTTGCTTCAGGGTCACACGCTAGCACTGATGGTCAGTAACTCTGTCCTGTTGGACTGGACAGGGCGGTAAAGAAACCTAACCAGTACCTATATGTAAAAAGCTTTGCACAAGTGCTGCTAGGCATATGCAACCCCAGGAAACTGGTGTCTGTGACAGTTTCATACAGGTTGGAATGTTGGTCCTTGTTGCTTGTTGGAAATACTAGTATTAGCCCGTTCTTTTATATTCAGCATATCAAAGTATTGCTGATGGACTGGATTGTCCTAATTGCTATACGAAACTCTGAAGACATAACAACTGTTGATAAATGATTATGTACTGTATTTCAGTTCTTACAGTTACCCTAGACAAATACTGTTTCACAAAGAGGAAGCAGAAATGATCCAGTAATATCACAGATGAGTGGATTATTTATAAAGGTGATAACTCTACAACCTGCCCCTTCTGTTAAAGAACAGCTGTCCATACTGTAGGGAAATGTATTCTATGGCTGCAGTGATAATTCTTCCAAAGGTGAGTTCTGTAGTGCTGGTGACAGTTAATATAAAGTACTTTGCCTGAGGTTTTGTTTAGAGACTTTGCATTGACAAGAAGACTAAAAATTAAGCCAAAAACTGCATTGGGTATTGCATGACTAAAAAGCACCAACATTTTCTGTGTCTTTCAGAGTTGCAGTCTCTGTTATGCTAACATATTCATATTGACCGTGTGGGTTTTTCAGAGAATCAGATGCACATTCAGAATGCTAGAAGTCAGACGCACCTGAAAAGTCAGTATATTGCAAAAGATGGGCCTGAAAAAGTGTTAGTTGCAGTGTTCCGTGGCTCAATCAGAAGACTTCTAAAACATTAATGAAGTAAAATGGCACTGAATACTTTGTACTGCATCCTCCAGTTGTGAATGTGTTGCCTGAGAGATCTGAAGGCAATTTAAGGTTATGAGCTCCCATGCTAAACCCTTGCAATGAGAAATAGATAATGTTCTTCATACTGAGCACTACTGCATCAATCTTAGATGTGAAGTTGTTGTATCTCGCCTTCATTCTCACTGATGGGTTCGGAGCTGATCTTCAGCTCCAACTCTGCCAGATACAAAAGCTCGAGGTCTTCAAACAGCTCGTGGCCTACTCCCTATCCCATGATGCAGTAGTGCTTCCCTCAGAACTCATTTGCCGCTGCAACAGGTTGTGAGTTCCCTCGACAGCTCTGGCCAGTTTTGTCAAAATATCTTTTGTGTTTTTCTACAATTCTTGCTTAGTACTGATAGTATAAAACTTAGGATTTTTATGTACCCTTTTTGGTGTTTGCTAGTCATACTTACAATTAGAGTGCTTTTTCTCTGTATTTGTGGCCGCTTCTCTTCTAAACCTACTTATAACAACTCTTAGAGGTTGCTTAGTTTAAAGAAACTTTCCTCCCTACCCCTTTTTTTCTGCCTGCTTTAGAGTAGCAAACACATTTTTATTAGGACAATAGTAGTTTGTTTTTTTTCTACTATTAGACTTGAATTTGTAAGTTTAATTCAGCCCTGTTTTTAGGGTTGGATTAGATATCTTTGAATGTAGCATTGTGTGCTTCTCATAGGTAGTGTACCATAGATGTTCGAGTTACCCTGCTGCAGTCATCACACTTGGGTTATCCTGCCGTCAGGTGGTCCCGCAGTCGGCCTGAGTTCCAAAGTCTTGGTCCGGCGTCGGTTGCTGTCGCTTCTTCCCTGACGTCAGTGCGCCAGGGGTATATAAGAGGCATCCAACGCCATTTTCTTCAGTCTTTCTTGCCGCGCGGTGCCTGAAGCAGAAGCAGTTCGCAAGTGCCGGTCGGCCGACACCTGAGATTTTCGATTCGAATTTCAGTCCGAAGTCTTCAATAAAGCTAAGTACCTCGTTGGGGAACCTTTTTTCTTGCCTCAGTCCGATGTCAGGAAAAAGTTAACAATTGCATTTCTTGTGGGAAGCAAATACCTCATAAGGACTTCCATTCTTACTGTATTCCTTGCCTAGGCCCAGACCACAATGTCACAGGTTGTCGGTTTTGTGCTAGGTTTAATAAACAAACTATCAAACGCCGTTTTGACTTTGCACGACATTACTTTGGTAGGAAATTAATTATATCATGGCGTTGGAGCAGCCGACGACCGGCATGCATAAAAAACGCAAGGATAAGGACAGGCAGCCTAGGAACAAGCCAGACTCCGAGGCCTCTGTTGGGCCTGTCGCCGGCTTTCAGTGAGGCGCCTACGCAGCCCCTGTCGACCGCAGAATTGGAACCCCAGACAGCTGCGGAGTCTACTAGGCCGACGCAGCCATCTTCTTTAGGCCCTTCCGACACGGGAGCAGAAGGAGACCCCGGTGCAGTAGAAATACCTTCAGTTGTAGAAGGTGTCTTCAGACCAACGACACTCACCATTAAATCTTATGCTAAGCTTAAAACTCCTTTAAAACCAAAAAAGACTGTACATCAGTCTACAGTTCAAGGTCCCATGCCTAAGAAACAGATGCTTAAGATGGCTGAAGATTTTATTACCCTAATCAGGGTCCCTCCAGATAAAAGACCAAGACAAGAGGAGGATTATGCTTCCTCTGACCAGGTTTCAATTTCCTCAGATTCTTCTGAGGAACAGGATTACACTTTTCCCCCTTATGAAGATTCTGATGCTGAAGACTCTATTCCCTCAGCATCTCCCCTGAAGACTACTCCTTTGGGGAAACTTTACATACCATGAGGGAACATTTCCACTGGGAAGGCCAGGACTACTCTGATTCTAAGAAAAGACTCCGAGAGTTCCTTTTACTACCCCAGCACAGACCACTTGCTATCCCTCCAGTTTTAGATATTGTGGATGATGTTTACTTGGAGTCTAGTCTAAATCCAGAGACTCTACCTCCTGCTCCAGCCAAACCAGACAGATACTACAGAGTACCTGACTCTCACAAATTCCTTTATAGAAGCCCTGTGGCTGACCCAGAAACAATTTCCCAGGGTCCCAAGGGGGCTAAAGCTTCTATGGCTAAAAATCCTGTGCCCTCTGAAAGGGATTCCAGAGCCCTAGATAGATGGGGAAAGAAAATATACACCTTGGCAACTCTGGCTATGAGAGCATTAAATTGTCAGTTTCACATGCTGAAATATCAGCAATTCATAATGTCTCAATTAAAACAAAAAATGAGCACACATACTGAACAGTCTGAATTCAAGGAAATGCAGGATCTGTTGCATGCAGCTGAACAGGTGGGCAAACATACTTTACAATGTGGATTTGAGTCATTGGAAGCTTCCTGTAGAGCAGCTGTTACTGGGTCTGTCATACGTAGACATGCTTGGTTAAAAGAACAAACCCTACCTGATAATGTTAAAGCAAAATTATTGGATGCACCTTTACAGCAAGATGCATTATTTGGTGTCAAAGCAGAAGAGGTTTTAAAGTAAATGGAGGATAAGGCAAAGTCTATGCAGACGGTCAAGGATTTTGTACAGGTACAACCCCCTTGTTTCAGCAGAAATTGGCCAACAAAAAACTGGTCCTTTCCAGCTTCTGACAGATCACAGAGGGGCAAATACAGAGACCCAAGGGGCAGAGGTCAGTCACAAGGCCCTTACAAACCTCGGCAGTGGGGTACTGCTACCCCGAAAGGAGAAGACTGTCTCCAAACTAGCAGAAGACAAACACAATGACTCAATCCTCAAACTACCAAGCAAATCTCTCCTGGCAGCTCCCTTGGGAGGAAAATTAGCATTTTTTGCAGACAACTGGCACATAATCACAGAAGACAAATGGGTCCTAAACATGGTCTCACAAGGATACAGATTCCACTTTCATACCTTGCCAAGGATAAAAGGAATGCCAAACCTGCCACCAAATCAATGGGCAGAGGCACAAAAACAAATTACAGCTCTCATGGACATGAGAGCCATTCAACAGGTTAATGGACATGAGAGCCATTCAACATGTTACCTACACAGGAGCAAGGACAAGGATTTTACTCAAGACTCTTTTTCTAGTACCAAGAAAAGACAAAGCATGGAGACCCATTCTGGATCTTTCAATTCTGAACACCTATCTGCAAGCATCAAAATTCAAGATGTTAACACTACAGCAGCTTCTTCCCATGGTGGGCAAGAATACTTGGCTAGTAACGTTGGACCTCAAGGAGGCATGCCTGCATGTCAACAGGTACCTACACAGGAGCAAGGACAAGGATTTTACTCCAGACTCTTTTTCTAGCACCAAGAAAAGACAAAGCATGGAGACCCATTCTGGATCTTTCAATTCTGAACACCTATCTGCAAGTATCAAAATTCAAGATGTTAACACTACAGCAGCTTCTTCCCATGCTGGGCAAGAATGCTTGGCTAGTAACGTTGGACCTCAAGGAGGCATGCCTGCATGTCCCTATCAGACAAAATTGTAGAAGATACCTCCGCTTCATTGCATTCTTCACAAAATGCCTGGCACCAGTAATTGCATACTGCAGACAAAGAGGAATTAAAATATCCACCAATAAACGAACCTCCAACAACTAAGAACAAACAAGCACTGATTTGCAACCAAAGAGAAGGTATTCCACTGAATTTATTGTCGAACAAACACTGCTCAAGTAAAACAAACCATAAAAGTGTAAAGCGCTTTTCGTCCGGATGATATCCGGACTTCTTCAGACAAAAACCCATCCGGACGAAAAGCGCTTTACACTTATGTTTTTTTATTTGTTTTACTTGAGCAGTGTTTGTTCGACAATAAATTTAGTGGAATACCTTCTCTTTGGTTGCAAATCAGTGCTTGTTTGTTCTTAGGAATTCAAATATACCCATACTCGGACGACTGCCTTATTCAAGCAGAAAGCAAGGACATTGCATCTGGCATTTGTTAAACACCTTCTAAGTTGCCTAGGGTACACAGTAAACGAAAAGAAATCAAAACTAGTGCCCTCACAAAACATAATATTCCTGGGTGCCAGCTTGAATACACCTGCCCAGATGGCTTATCTCACGCCAGACAAGCAACGACGGCTGACTCAATATTTCAAAATAATGGCAACAAAGACCCAACTCCCTGCAAGAAAAATTCTGCAGGCCTTGGGATTCATGGCATCTTGCATACTATTAATACCATTTGCAAAACTGCATATGAGGAAATTACAATGGTACCTGAAAAGCGTACGTACTCAGCACAGCCACAGCTTGGAAACAATGATACCACTCATTCCCTGCCTTCAACAGGAGTTTCTATGGTGGGCACAGGCATGTCACCTCAACAAGGGTCAGCCTTTCACCTTACCCACAGCCAGGCAAACTATGACAACAGATGCATCGGACTATGCCTGGGGAGCACACATGGCAGGACAGTGCATTCAGGGCAAATGGACTACAGATCAAAGGCATCTGCATATCAATCAAAAAGAAATGCTAGCAGTATAGAATGCCCCAACAGCTTTCAAGGACCTCTTACACCCAGGACAACTAATAATAAAGACAGACAATACCACAGTAATGTGGTAAATAAACAAGCAAGGGGGCACACATTCCTACCCTCTATGCAGGCAAGCAATGACCTTGTGGGACACGGCACTGTCTTACCAGGTTCAATTACAAGCACAATTCCTGCCAGGAAAGAAAAACACATTGGCCAACGACCTAAGCAGAAACATCATGGATCCTCACGAGTGGAAACTAGATCCACAAGTATTTGCAATGATAGCTCAAAAATGGGGACGCCCAGACATAGATCTGTTTGCCAGCCCCCAAAACTACCAACTTCCAAAATTTTGCACAAGGACATTCCATCCACAAGCTTGGAAAGTGGACGCCCTCTCATTCAGTTGGAAAACATTAACAGTGTATGCCTTTCCTCCACTGCCTCTTCTAGCAAAGGTACTGCTGAAAGTCAGATTAGAGAGGCCACAAATGATACTCATTGCACCAGACTGGCCACGCCAGCATTGGTATCCAATTCTAAGGAACATGGCCCACGACCCACCATGGATTTTACCACAAATTCCTCACCTGCTCTCCCTGCGAGACAATCAGATTCTACACAGCCAGCTCAAGACTTTAAACCTGGCTGCATGACAAATTACCTAAACAACCAGCCAACATCTCTGTCCATAGCTGTTACGGATGTCATTCTGGAGGCCAGGAGGCCCAGCACCAGGAAAACCTATTCAGACAAATGGAAAAGATTTTGCGCCTGGTACCAGGCTAAAGGCCAAAATCCCCTTGATCCAAACATTCCTCAGATTCTACAATATTTAACTGAGATGTTGCACAAAGGACTTTCCTTTTCATCTGTTAAGATCCACGCCTCAGCAATTTCAGCTCATTACAACACGGATCCTCCTTTATTCTCACATCCACTCCTAAGACAGTACCTCAGAGGGGCTAATAATATAAGACCACCCAGGAGAGCACCAACACCTACTTGGGATCTCAACTTTGTTCTGGAAAAGCTTACACTGCCGACCTTTGAACCAGCTTTTTCAGCTGATTTAAAATTTCTTTCATGGAAAACTGCCATGCTACTAGCAATAACCTCAGCTAGAAGAGTCTCAGAGCTACAGGCACTAATGGCAGCAGAGCCTTTCCCCATTTTTCATCAAGACAGAGTCTCTCTACGAACTAACCCTTCCTTTATGCCAAAGGTGGTATCCAGTGTGGCCCTAAACCAAACCATTCATTTGCCCACCTTTTTCCCAAATCCCCAGAACAAAGGAGAAAGACTCCTGCACTCTTTGGACATTCACAGGCAATTACGTTACTAGTTGGATAAAACTAAGGCTTTCAGAAAATCTGACCAGCTCTTTGTAGCCTATGCTGCAGGATCACAAGGAAAAGCTATTTCAAAACAAACCATTTCTAAATGGATAGGGCATTGCATACGTTTCTGCTACACGCACCATGGGAAACGGGTACCTGCTAACATTAGGTCCCACTCCACCAGGGCTACAGCTACATCAGCAGCCTTTCTCAGGGGAGTGCCAACCAAGGATATTCTGGAAGCTGCAACTTGGAGTTCAGTGCACACCTTCACCAAACACTATCACTTACCTCTATATTCTAAGACTAGAGCTGGTTTTGCCACTGCAGTTTTGCAGGGCCTACTAGCTTCTTCTAACCCTGTTTAACTCCACCACCCATCCTTAGCTTTGGGATTCAACCCAAGTGTGATGACTGCAGCAGGGTAACACGATGAACATAGAACAGTTTTGTACCTACCATAAATGTAGATGTTCGAGTGTTCACCCTGCTACAGTCCAGGTTACCCTCCCTCCATCCCCTCTGAACTAGCTGAACTTATCTATACCACTCTATCCTATACAACCTCTGTGGTGTATTTGCTTGTGCCTGAAGACTTTGGAACTCAGGCCGACTGTGGGACCGCCTGACAGCAGGATAACCCAAGTGTGATGACTGCAGCAAGGTGAACACACTAACATCTACATTTATGGTAGGTACAAAACTGTACTTTTCTTGTAGTTCAGAGTTGGAGCCCTGTTTTTTATTGGGGCTATTATTATTATTATTATGATTATTTATATATATGCAATTGTGTGTTGATATTGTGTGCCTTTATAGTTACATAGTGTGTGTTGTTGTGCTACATACTGTATAGTCAGAGCCCTACACTTTTATATATATATTCTCAAGATAAGGCTAAATCAGGTTTCAAGAAATGTCCCAAATGTGGACAAAAGATGTCCATCACAGATGGGCACACAGACTGTGTTTATTGCCTAGGTGAGTTTCACCTTCAAGAAAATTGTGCCATCTGTCACTCATTTAGTTCTCGCGTTCTCCACAAACGCAGGAGTAAATTAATTGCAAGAGGTTTACTAAAATCCTCTTTTCAGGAAGCCTTGGATAAGGACAAACCTGCTAAGTCATCAAAAACTTCATCTTCCAGCTCGTCCTCTGAGTCGGAGCTGAAAAACGGCTCATCGATATCCAAATCTAGCTGGACTACCACCTCAGCTCCAAATCCTACGGAACCAGAGGTAGTGGCTGTGAGTAGGATCTGGTCCCCTATATTGGCACTGGTATCTCCTTCTCTAAGGTCTCCAATTTTACAGGCCGAGGCCTCTTCTGTAGCTTCCCAGTCCTCAAGACTGTCGGATAAGGATGTGGATGAAGTGGTGCTGAGGCTTTTGCAGTCACAGGCACTAGCCATAATTGTCTGGATCGACCCTTGGGCCTTTGGAACCGACCAAGACCTAGCCCATTTCTTCTGTTCCTCTGATTCAACCCGAAGTTTCGGAGCCAGAGTATTTGGAACCGCTGATTGTGGAACCGCCGGAACAGACACCCCTGGAGCTTTCGGTTCCAACTACTCTGACGACTTCGGTACCTACCTTAGAGTCTAGGAGCCGACCCTCGCTGGTCAGGTCCGGCGAGGATAGTCATACCGATCTTTCGGTGCCGACTCTTCCTCTTGGGGCCTCTGCTCGGGTGAGTTCGGCACTTACCTTGGGCTCGGGGCCCACTGCTTTCGTGCCGCGGAGACTGCCTGCTTCTACGGATCCAGGCATCTCTTCGGATTGGAGCTGGGGGGCCTTCGATGCTGTGAGGAGAGAGTTTTCCTCTCGGACACCCACATCATTGGTACCAGCAATCTCCTCCCCTAAAGCTCCTGTGTCTGCCTCTGCTTCACTGATCCATCAAAAGGGTAGAGACCCTGAGTCTCAGGTCCCCCTATCGGGCGAGCCCTGCTCTTCTGGGACCTCCCCGGAATCTCCCACTGAGGAGGTTTCCAGGAAGAGGATTTGTAAGAGGAAGCATCTGGATTCCCCAACGGAATCCATCACGTCAGATACTGACTTAGATGAGTTAGAAGGGTCCCCATGGCCCCCCTCTGAAGATATCTCTTTTGGTGGTATCTTAGAAATACTGAAACAGAGGGGTGGCTGGAAGTCCCCTAATCCTACTGATAAGTCAGTACTCCTGAAGGCTTTTGGGTCTCAAACCCTTCACCTCTTGGGTGACTCTGCCTTTTGATGAGTTGATAGACCACCTCTCTCGAAAGGCGTGGGAGTCCCTGGATTCCATGGAACCAGTCCCACAGGGTCTAACAAATTTATAACCTCACCCCAGCGCAAGGCTTTCCTTACCAAAGGAGTACCCGTTGATGCCTATGGTGGGGGCAGTGGCGGCCACCCAAAAGGAGTTATCCGAGACCTCCACATCTGTTCATCCTCTTAATAAGGATTCTAGGATCATGGAAAGTGCATGTTTAGTTCAGCGGTCTTTACTCTTCGATCCCATTGCTACCTTACACATTTTACTAGACTGCACAGAGGTCTTCTTAAGGAGTTGGGTGATACTCTTATGGGTGCGGTAGCTGCAGGAGTCTCAGACAAGGTAACCTCCCAGCTTGCTACCCTAAATTCCCTTATAAACTCTTCCATGCGTCTGATTTCATATGCAGCTGATGGAACGAGTAGGGCAGCGGGTACAGGAATTTCTCTTGGGAGATGGTCCTGAATGCACTTATGTTCCTTTGCGGAGCCCTACAAGTCGTCCTTTGTGAACACCCCCTTTGATGGTTCATCACTTTTTGGACCGAAAGTGAAGGAAACTCTTACCAGGTGTGAGCAAGATGGAAAGACTCTGTCTGCCGTAAGAGTCCATTTTTTCACCCCTGCCAGACCTTAAAACTAAAGGTTGAAAAAGTTGGAAAATGTGGTTCTGTAAAATCCAAGAAGCTTTCTTTGACACATGATGTGAAACCTCCTCCAGAGGCAGAGGAGGGGGCAGTAATGGAAGACGCCGTCCACATGGCAGAGGGGGCCCGTAAAACCAGGGTGACCAAGATCAGTTCTTTGGAAAGCTCTACCAGCACCCCTGAAAAGAGGCCCATTTGTCCATCTCTGGAGGTAGTCTGGGGACACTTATCTTTGTACCCAGACACCTGGCTAAAAATCACAAAAGATCATTGGATACAAAGCATAATATCCAGGGGATACAACATTCCCTTTACTACCCCTCCACCCCTTATGAAAAAAATCCCAGACGTCCCACCCAGTCACAGGAAATGGGCAACCATAGAGATTGCAAGGTTGCTAGAAAAAGTCATCCAACCAGTCCCAGCAGACCAGCAAGGATCCGGAACTCACTCAAGGTTCTTTTTAGTTCCAAAGAAAACAAGGGACTGGAGACCCATTTTGGATCTCAGCAGATTGAACAAATCTGTCGAAAAAAAAACAGTTTTGGATGGTCACACTACAGTCTATACTTCTCTTTCTAGGGAAAGACATTTGGATGTGCTCATTAGATCTCCAGGATGCATACTACCATGTAAAGATGACCAGACCATCCAAGGATCATCTGCGCTTTTGGCTGGGAGCTAGTCACTTTTTCAGTTTCGAGCTCTGCCCTTTGGTCTCACTACAGCCCCCAGAGTGTTCACCAAATGCATGGCAGTAGTCATGGCTCACCTGAGGCGCTTAGGATTCCAAGTGTTTCCATATTTAGACGACTGGCTCCTCACCGCCACCACCAAGCATCAACTCATACAAGCAAGGGATATAACCTTAGATGTTTGCAGTTGATTGAGGATTACTGTAAACTGGGACAAATCTGCTTTACAGCCATTCAGACATAACATTTTTATAGGAGCAGATCTCGACACAGTTTCCATGACCATAAAACTTCCAATGGAAAGAGTGGTGAGCCTTCGACAAGTTCTAGACCTCATCCCCAGAGAGCCCCAGCTTTAGTAGTGCTCAAATTACTAGGGACCATGGCGGCAGCCATCATTGCCATTCCATTAGGCTGAATGCATATGCGGATACTCCAATGGCTCGTATTCACAATGGCTCGTATTCACATAGTAGTCCTTTCAGGAACTTCGAATGTCTCATCACATTATAATAAAATCTTGCAAGAAGGATCTTCTTTGGTGGCTGACCTCCCCTCAAGTGACAATAGGACGTCCCTTTGTTCTACCATCCCCTGTTGCCACTATGACCACGGATGCCTCCCTGATAGGGTGGGGGGGGGGGGCATTTTCAGGGAAGGACAGCCCAAGGCACATGGGAAAATCATGAGGCTCATCTGCATATCAGTGTCCTAGAGATGAGAGAGGTACTTCTAGTGTTGCAGAACTTTCAAAACTTTCTCTCTCTGGGGACTGTTGCAATACAGACGGACAACATGTCAGTGGTCTGGTACATAAACAAGGAGGAACCAGATCATACCCCTTATGTTGAAAGGCCCTGAGAGTATGGCAGTGGGCAATATTCACCCAGCACTTTCTGATGGCAATGCACATCCCGGGAAGGTCCAATGTGATAGCGGACAAGTTGAGCAGAGCAATTCTGTTGCCTCACGAGTGGTCCCTGAAAGAAGTAGCAGTGGAAAGGATATTCCACAGATAGGGCCAGCCTTGCTGCGACCTTTTTGCAACCCCCACCAACACCAAATGCAGCAACTACTTTGCCCTGATCCTCAACACAGGGGATACCCCAAGGGATGCACTTGTACACAGTTGGCCTCCGGGACTTCTTTATGCCTTTCCCCCATTTCCTCTGATACCCAAATTCCTACAGAAAGCCAGCACTCTGGGAAGGAACATTATTCTAATAGCCCCTTACTGGCCACGTCAAATTTGGTTCCCCTTTCTTCAGCCTCATCTACTGGAAGAACCATGGATTCTGGACCCAGTTCCAGACCTTCTGATGCATTCATCAGGGGCTCTTCATCCTGCACTTCATACCCTAAAGTTGACAGCTCGGCTACTCCAGTTCCATGAATAGCCAGGTTCCACAATCTGTCATCTGCAGCACAGAACATCCTAATCTCTTCTCATAAATCTTCTACTAAAACTATACCTTAGTAAGTGGAAAAGATTTTCCGTATGGGTGTCACAAAACAGTGTTGACCTATATATGGCATCGATTTCATCCATTTTAGAGTTTCTGACTAAACTAATGAAGGAGCAGCTGCAGCAACCCTTAGGGTTCAATTGGCAGCAATTTCTAACTGTCATATTGGCGATCAAGAGACTCCCATCATTTCACACAGACTGTCAAAAGCCTTCCTTAAAGGTACTATTCACTTGAGACCACCTATTAGAACGACATAGTCATGCTGAGAACAAATCCTTCATTCCTACCTAAGATTTGTTCTGAAATTAATCTTAACCAGACTATAGAAATTACCTGTGTTTTTTCCCCACGTATACTAACAAAATGGAACATGTTGCACAAACTTGATGTCCATAGACAACTTCGCTTATGTTTAGACAGGACTGTGGACTTAAGAAAGTTGGATCAACTTTTTGTCTCCTTTTCAGATTCAAAGAAGGGTACTCCAGTGGTAAAAAACACTTTGTCGAAATGGTTGTCAGATTGCATTTCCTTCATATACAGCTCAACTGACATGGCACTAAATCTTAAAGGTAAGGCTCTCACTCATCCAGGGCAGTTTCCACATCTTCAGCCTTTCTAGCAAGGCTGCCTATAGGTACCATTTGTGCAGCAGTCACGTGGTCCTCACCTCATACCTTTATCACTCATTACAAAGTGGATAGGACCTCCAGGGACAGAGTCTCCTTTGGTTCCATAGTTCTGAGGAATATACTTCCATGAGCCAGCCAAGAAAATGGTGCTTGGGACGCTAACCCATCAGTGAGAATAAAGGTGAGAGAGAATAGCTTCGCATAAAGACGTTATGTACTCACCATAATGTTCCATGTGAGTTCATATTGCCTTCATTCTTGCGTCCCATCCACCAATCCCTACCTTTAATGTCTTGATGGCCAGGAAATTCACAAACTCTCTTAGTGATACTTTGTCCTTATCTATGGTATCCTTATTTCAGTTCCTGTGTACTTTAGTTATCAGTATGACTGGCTGCAAACAAGATCTGAGGGAAGCACTATTGCATCATGGGGTAGGGAGTAGGCCACGAGCTGTTTGAAGACCTCGAGCTTTTGTATCTGGCCGAGTCGGAGCCGAGGATCGGCTCCAAACCCATCAGTGAGAATGAAGGTGAGATGAACAACTCTCATGGAACATGTTATGGTGAGTATATAACTTCTTTTTTTGTGGGTTATATCCTGCCAGGGATATAACAGCTGACCAGCTTCCAGCACTTCTGCGTACCTTCCATGTACACAAACTGTCACGCAGCTGAGCTGTTTGAGTGCAAAGCCTTTCAGAGTGTACTACTGCCGATGAGTCCACTCCTCTGAGGCATTTAAGGATCGACAATCTCCTTGTGCTTTACTTGGCTAGCAGATAAGTTCTCCTTGAGGAAAAAATCCTTCCATTTTCTTTTTTTTTTTTTTTTTTAACTAATGTTTTATTATGTTGCTTTTCAGGAAAATTATTTAAAAGGTAAGAATGTTGTGTTTTAATGGATTGTCTCAGGACTGTAATGTACTTTTAAATGGAGAATTTATTTTATAAGTTAGAGAACATTACTTTTAAACTGACCGAACTTTTTCTGTTTAAAAATTGTTTATTTTAAGGTTGTGGGGCTGTCATGGTGTTTGAAAGTGCTTCTTAGTATGTTTTTTCTGAGAGAAAAAAAAGCAACTTGGTAGTTTTACTGGCATTGTTTGTTTTCCCCAGGATAGAGGCAACACTTTTGTCTTGACCATGGAACAGACTTAGTCCCACTGTTGGCCCTTCTTCCAGCCGTAAAAAAAGAAAGTTTAAGCAAACAGTCTTTGCCACCACAGCAGGATATCAGTTTGCCTCAGCCACAGGTGGGTGACTCTGCTGTGGCCATTTATTGTGTCTCAGACCACTCATCTTGTACTCTGGATCCCTCTGATGCAGCACCTAGAGCCACTGTGGACAAAGGGGCTAGCCATGTCCTCCTTGGCTGTTGGGATCCCCTCAGTGGGCAAGGAAGAACCACTCTTGTCAGTCCTGAGAGAGAGGGAACCGGGAAGGTTTCCCTGTTGTGTCAGAATGCTGTGCCCATCCCTGGGAAAGCAGCAGCTGCCATTAGTAACACGGCCAGCCCCTTTTTTCCCTGACAAAAAGAAAACTAAGCATGCAACTACTTATTGTCAAATTTCTTTGGACAGTAGTTTACTGATACTGGCTCAGGGTTTGATGCAGGCTGTTGATCCATCTTTTAGAGTAGTTTTTGGTAAAAGAGTGAGGACTACTTTCCTGAAAGAGATCCAAGATTAGGGATAGGTTCTGGGGTTTGTCCTCTGATTTCTGATTCAGATTCAGAGAACAGCTCACTTTCTGATTCTCCCTGTTTTTTTTCTCTGACACTTGCTAGAATGTCCTAGTGTTTTCTGTGAGAGAACACTGAAGTTTCTCAGTCCCTCAAAAAATATACTATGAGTTGTTACAGAAGGATTTTCAGAACCTACACCCTTTCCTTCTGTCCTGTCTGCTTTAGAGGATGTGTCATACTGCTTAAAATTTTTTCTGATAAGTCAACCAGCTGTCCCTAAATGTATAAAGTTCCTCAGTCTTTTAAATTTGTAAACACTATTCACAAATCTGACCCAGCAGCTATAGCTTTAGTTGACTCCTTTGCTGCTAAGCACTTAATTCCAATCCTCTTCTATCAAGTAAGGATGGGAACATTATTGATGGGTATGGGGAAATGTGTATACTTCTGCAGCTTTAAATTTCAGAATTTTAAATAGTCAGGCTGATGTGTTTGTTCTGACATATTGTAAAAGTATGAGGAACATTTTATCTTCAGTTTCTTCTTGTGAAGAAAAATCTGCTTTAAATAACTTTAGTTTTTTTAATTGCAAATATCACCACTCCTTGTTTGCAGAGTGTGTATATGGCTCTGATATGTCTTCCAGGGTTATGGCCACTGGTACAGTTTTAAGGAGGTTTGCTTGGCTGCATTCTCAGAACCTTCCAGTTGATGTTAAAAAAACAGATTTTAAATTCTTCCTTGGATAGAGATTTAGTGTTTAGCCCCTCTGATGCAGAGGTGATCAAAAAGTGTGATGAACGGGGCAGACTGAATCGGGGAATCTCTACAATGTTTTAGCCTTCCTTTTTCAAATCGTCCATCAAAAGTCTTTCTTGACTCCCTCTCACAGGATTGTGTTCCTGTGATGTCAACTAGACACCTTCATTCAAAGAGCTTTTCTTCCACAGGAAAAAAATAGATATTTATTTGGATCTGTTTCTAAGGTTTTCCACTCAGATTTCAGTCACTGTGAGAGAATAACTCAGGATTTTGGGTGTCATGGCAACTGTGATTCTCACAATACCCCGGCAAGACTTGACATGAGAAGGATGTAGTGGTGTCTGAAATCTCCTCAGGTTCATACATTAATACTAGGCTCACTGCCCTTGCCACTCTGGGTGGAGGTTTGCATAATGGTTAAGATGTTTACCTTATAAACACAAGGTGTAGGGTTTGATTCTCACATGGGGTAATTGGCTAGGCTTAAAACTGCCCACAAGGGCAGTTAGCCTAGTACTAATCTATGAACCCTTTATTTTTTCAGATCCTAGTACTGGGGATTGTTAGAGGAGAAATTACTTTGTGGTGACAGCAGATATCCATAAATTAAGGTCTTCCCTTCTCCCTCCATGTGCCAAAGCAGTCCGTCACCACAGATGCTTCATACTATGCTTTGGGAGCATTTACAGGTGAGATAAAGTGCAAGGCCAGACACAAGTACATAAATATCAAGAAAATGCTTCCCCTGATCAAGGCAATCGATTCTTTGAACCATCTTTGTTCCACTGGACCTCTTCAAGTTATTGTAGACAACATCAACAAGCAAGGGGGAACCAGGTCGTACCCGCTTCGCAGACTAGCCATGTTGGAATGATCACTGCCGTAGTAGCTGCTTCCTCCCTGCATGCCCACCCCACCCCCTTGTTTTTTTGGTGTGTTTTTTTTTTTTATGCCAGGGTGTGGACATTTTATTTTATTTTTTGTTGTTCCTAAGCCTTGTCCTTTCACGGCTCTGCCCCCCCCCCGTGCTTGCAAGAAAGCTGTGAAAGCCTTTGCAGTCAAACTTGTCTTTTAGTCAGCTCAGCTCGAGCAGCTTGACAGTTTGGGCGTATGGAAGATGCTGTGAAGCTTTGGAAGCTGGCCAGCTGTTGTATCCTTGTCAGGATATAACCCGTATAGCTAAGGCTACTGCAGTGGTGGAAATTTATTTACTGTTATGGTAAGTTCATTTTACACGACTGTACTTTTTTTTACTTACCAGCATCCCGTGCATGCAGGTAATAGCACTATCTATCATATTATTTCAAAAGAAATCTGCGTTGTCTATTCAGTTAGTCAAGCCAGATATGTATAGACAATTTTGGAACATGCAGTTTTATCATAAGAATAAAAGGCCATTGAAAAGTTTTACCATTGGACAGCAAATATCAGGCAGAGATTATGCAACTGACCACTAGCAGCTGGACCATATTGTTTGATGTACTAGGCCTGTAATACATCATTTAGATGTAGGAAATGATGAATACAGAAATCATTAGAGCAGATGAGACATACTCAGCAGCCGAAGAGTAAATACTTGCTAGACATTTGATTTTTAAAGTACCAACTTATGACCAAAATGGTACCATGGAACTGATTACTGCAAATCACCTGACCTTTTGTTGTTGACAATTTCTGAATGTGCTCTGTCAGGATAGTGGGTCTGAGCAGGTCCATAAGCAGGGCTGTGATGACCAAAGTTGTTTACAGAGGGGAAATGACCAGTCCAATGTTATGCCTCCAAAAGGGCTAATAGACATTTCATGCGAGTGTGATTGTTGATCAGGTTTGGTTCAGACTGTAGATCAGAAGGTCCATGTCAGATGGACGAAAGCTCAGTTAACAGACAACCACATCGAGACGACTTCGCCAACAGAACGAATCCCCAACAGCAGTGAGTAGTGCAGATTGGGAGTTAGTCCCATTCCCTCACTGTAGTGGGATCTCTGAGTTGGTATATTTAAGTAGGGGTATGTGTGCAGCCCCCCATATGGGGGCATGGTTTTCTTGTGTATTACGGAAACGGGACTGTATTCCATTCCGTAATACATTGATGTACCGTTGTCTGGGATTCGTCCTGTCGGCGAAGTCGTCTCATTGATGTGGTCGTCAGTTAACTGAGCTTTCTTCCGTCTGACATGGACCCAGATCAGTGTATGTTCTGTAGCTTTAAGAAGCATGTCAAAGGCTGAGTGTGGACATATAAATATCAGGCACGTGCCATTTTGAGAGTGCAGCCAGAGAGTAAGCATGTATGATAGCAGTAGTTTGTTTGTATACAAGTTACTTAAGTTAAAATCAGTAAACGTCTACTGTGATGTTTGTATATAATAAAGCTGCTTGAACAGAACCCACGAAGACTCTTCTGTTGTGTCTAAAGTAGGAGAACGACAAGACCATTTAGCAACCAGGATACAGGTAGTGAAATGCTCTCCACAGAAGCCACCCCTGAAGGGCCTCCCTAGCTCAGTGCTGTAAGCCCAGTGAGGTGCTATCATGAATGCAAATTGCTCTGAGACCCCCCCACCCCAAGAGTAAATGTATGAATTAGAATTACTATTAAATGAATATTAATGATTGCTATTATAATGCATTGTAATTATAGGAATTGTATCCATGTTGTATGTTTATGCTGTTATAGGAAGGTAATGTCAAAAGCTTTAGGTGACTGTACCTGGTGTACACTTGCTGATTTTAAAAACAGTAATGCAACCCGTGCTAGGAAGTGTACATCCTCATATTTCCTAGCAAAGGTAACATAATTGATTATAAAAGATTTTTTTTTTTTTTTTAGCATTGACCTTTATGAACGAAAAGTTAAAAAAAAAAAGGCAGGTTAACCTCTCTCCCTAAATAATCTTAATTGGCTATTTGCATCTTCCATGTAGACCAAGTCATTCAAGCAACAAAAGTTAGGGATAGCTAGTTGCAAGCGTAATCTGCTTCCTTAGTCCCCTCAGCAACTGTCTGCTCCTACAAACAGCCTTTTTGTATAAAGCCCAAGAAAAGAAGCCTGAAACTGTCACTCCAGGAATCTTTTTCAGAGATTAAAGAATCCCAGGTATTGCGAGACCTAAGCAGTCTAGACTGGTTAAAATATCAAAGCACAGACCTGTCTTAGGCCCTATCATTACATCTTGAGAGGGCAGTTTTGCACCTCGATAACTCCTGCATTTCAAAAAAAAAATCTTGTAGAAGGTAGAGATGATGTGTGGAATAAATGGAAGATCACTAGGAATCCCTTTCATCATCTCACCAAACTCCTCCTTAGGCAGACCAGTGAAACTGAAAAATACAGAAGCTGAATTAGCGCACCTCACACCTAAACAAATTTACATAGCTTCCCCACACAGACTGTTCAAAAAAGTTCTTAAATTGTTTACTTTGATAAAAAATAATTCCAGTTAATGTACCCCAAGCATGGGCATTTCCACTTTCCAGGACTACAAAAAATTCCTGTCTTTCTCATACCTGACAACTTTGCCCCCGTAGAGCAGTTAACCTTCCCCCCCTATTCCTCCCAAGCAACTGCTGTATCTCAGTTGAGCTCCCAGTCATTCTGCTTCCTGGCAATGATCTTCAAGGCAGAGAGCAACATGAGACACGAGAGAGAGAGAAAAAACAAACCCTAACCAGAACGTCATCCACCCAGCCTTCCTCAGGATAGCCACTCCATCCATAGCAAAACCTCTGCTTAACCATATACTGACCTCAGGAATAGTCCCTCCGCATTGAAAACATTTTTTTTTTTATTTTCTCTATTCCAAAAATACCCCTACCTCCCTCAAGGTCTGTAGACCTATATCCATACTCCACTAAATCACAACAGATACTTGGAACATAACTTCATCTTCCTTCTCGTTGTCGGATCCATAGGTATGTGCTAGGCTAGTGAGCACCAGGGCCTTTATAAGCCTAGCTGTTGTGATCCTATGTATCATGAGCATTTATTAGGCGGGGGCATGTTGGTTATAAAGTTTCTAGAGTTCATGTGGGGGAGGTATGTTAGTTTGGTTGCCTGTTTGTTTTTGTTAACTGTGTTAAACGTGTTGGGCCAGGCCCATTTTCATATGGGACCCGAAGAGGAAAGCACTCCAAGTGAGAGCAAAAGTTATCCTTGGAAACATTCGGAACAGCATATTTCAAGTAAAGAATGTTTCAAGCAAACAGGATATGTAGACATTCATAAAAAGCATTTATGATGATTTTTGAAGTAAGTGTTTTCTGAAATCCTTTTTTTAAAGTAAATAATTGTAGCCTAGCTCTTTAGCACATAAGGATGGAGCCTTTACTGCTGCCCAGGTGATCTGGGTTCAATTACCAGTCCCAGCACTGGAAAAGCTAGGCTGAGCGGAACAGGAATGAAAGGGAGTGGGAGGGGTTCATGTGTACATGGGGCAGACTGGGTAGTGTGATCTCCCTGATAGAGACCGGGAAGACCACCTCTTTTTTTTTTTTTTCTGCAGGAGAGGGCAGGACTGCTTCAGTTCCTACAGAAGTAAAGGTACCCTAGGTGTCCCAGTATTAATACCTGGGCCTCATGCTGGAATCTAATTAATTTCTGTCTAAAGTCCATTAAGAACTAGTTACTGAAAACAGAATGAACAAACATTTAAAACCCTATTTTTTTTGTTTTTTCACTCCTCAATTACAGTGTGTATTAACATTCTCCTCCCCGTTTGCATTTCACCCCTCCGTCCCACTATGTGCTATTAATGTGTCCATCCTCCATTTGGAATAAACTTTTTCAGTCATAACACTTTGACTTTTCCATTAACAGCATCCACATCATCTAAAAAAAACAATATCTGCGGGTGTATCAAACTAACTCCAATAAATGAACATCACTGTATTACCCTTTATAATGAAAAATGGCCACCAGTTAAATCTAGAACCAAACTACTCCTCTCTACCTTTACCTCCAAGCTACTGAATGTTGGCCACTGTTTTCCTCTTGCCGTTTGAGCTACAAGTCCTCTCCATATAATAATAGGACACATAATGGTAGCTTTTCTCTAGAGAGAGCCTTTCCACATTGCAGTAACAGCTTTATTAAAATAGCACTAGCCTACTGGCACTACCTCTCTTCAGATTTGAGAAAGGAATCCACATTTTTTACTTGGTGGAAAGCTTTTGGATCATATAAAACTGGAATACGTGTGCATCCACTTTCTAGGTAAAGTGCAGATTGCAACAAACCGTAAATAATCCTTTCGTAAGAGTCCTGTCTTTATCAGAATTTGAAACAAAATATTTAAGATAAGCACATCTTTAAATTGTAAATGTCATTTGTAGTTTTAGATTTGTAATACCCAACTCTACTGTTAGTGTTTTTATATAGAAGCAAAAGTGTACATAAGTATAAATTAGTATGTTTATGTAAAAGTAGCACTGTACAGAATCAGAAGTCCTAGCTTAGTACTTGTATATTAGGAGTCCTGATATGCTTCTTCACAGATACATTTCTGTGTTTTGTACCTCTGGTTTACCATATCAATGTATCCTTTAACTGTGTTTTTTTTATGTTAAATATTCTGTGTACTATATGGATGTGCAGTATATGTGTGTGTGTACTTGCCTCATTACCTGGTTTATGGCTGAAAGGGTCCTTGGACCAACCACTTACCCAATTAAAAAAGGCAGATAACTTAGATAAGTTGTGGTTGCATGCTGTGTAACATCTGCTTGTATAGTAGGTATATGCAGTATATTATTAAAAAAGACCGATAACTTAGATAATATGTTGTGGTTGCATGCTGTGTAACATCTGCTTGTATAGTAGGTATATGCAGTATATTGTTTTACTCCCTCCGTTCATCCATTTATCACACGGCTTGTCCTGGTTAGGGTCATGTTGATGGCAAACTGAGAAGTGCAGACTTGATTTCCTTGTCTCCATTAGCAATTCCCAGTTTATTTTATGGCATCCCTAGGTATTCTGGTTCTTTCCCATAAATTTTCAGTTGGTCATAGTTGGTGTACCTCCCATGGCAAGCACCAAGGGAGTATCATTAGAACCCTAAACCACCTCAACCATCTCCTGCATTGTCAACTCCTCACTGCCTTGTGGAGAGGGAGTACAGGAGCCTGTGGAAGAACTTCATACCCCATTTTATCATTTGGTCACTTGCCAAAGGTCATGTGTTTCAACGAGAATAGGGAGGTAGGCCAACAGATAAATTGACTGCTTTGTCCAATGGCTCAGCTCTTGCTTTACCACCAGTGTGCACTGCACCTTAGTGAACCCTTGTACTGATCTTTCTCTTGACCCCACTCAGTAATAGGACCCAAAGTTACTTGGACTCTACTTATTGATGTAGCTCTTCCTGTTCAATGTCAAGAGCACTCCACCCATCTGAGAGACAGCCAGTACCTTTTGATTTGAAAGCATTAATTTTCATCTCAGCCATTTCACAGTGACAATGGCAAATCACTGCAGTGTACACTGGGGATCAGTAGTGTCTTCTTCAGCAGAGATGCTACTGTCACAGTGTCAGACTAGAGACTCTTCAAACCTTGGCTGTGCCTTAATATCCTATCCATGAAAATCACAAATTGTAGAGGAGGCTAGCCACTCTTTTGGTAGTGTATTATACCAAGCTTAATCCTATGAATGAGAACAGACCTTTGGCTTCACAAATAGCCAGACCAAAAGGGCAGGTAGCAACAGATGCAGGACCTGTACTGTTGTAGCACCTCCCACAAGACATTGCAGGATTGCATGGTTATATGCCTTCTCCACATCCACAGAAAGGCATGTAGACCATACTGGTAAACTCCCAAGACATCTCTAGTATATGTATGAAGAGAAGACTTGACCCATAGTCAGCTTTGCACATCTTGAATCAGAGGCATAGATTTTTTCCTGTGGAGGCCGAGGTACATGTTCCCTTCATAAATGGAGCACACCTCCACAGAAAGACATGTAGACCATACTGGTAAACTCCCAAGACATCTCTAGTATATGGCTAGGCTTATAAATGCCCTAGGGCAGATAGCCTAGTATGAACCTATGAACCTTTGTCTCCCTTTTTTGAAAATAGGAGCTGGCTCCTTGTTTGATAGTCCAGAGGTAATCTCCTTGCATTCCACACAAGGACAGCATGTTGATGCAATGTTCCACAGCCAGGCTGGAATTCTTCCTTAATCAGGGCCTCTGCTGCCAGGCAGTCCCCTTTCCTGCATGTTCGGACAGGCTGTCCCAGGAAGGCTGCAGAGGTTTCTCTCTCGCTACAATTGTAACAAACCTTCCTTCCCCCTTTTTGAAAGTGGGGACCACCTCAGTCTACCAGTCCAGAGGTGCCATCACTGGCTTCTGCAAAAGGTATGTTAAATATGATCCTCAATAATATATGGCACCTTCGACACCTCCTAATGGATGTTGCCTGTTCCTGCAGCCTTACCACAATGGAACTGGTTAACTGGTGTAGTGATTTCATTTATGAAAATGAAACAAGTCCCACCTGTGGCTTTTGGAACTGTCTCCTCAAAAGACAGCAGGTCCAGAAAGTTCAGAAATTCATCAGAAGTATTCCTTGTACCTCCCTGCAAGTCTCCATTTGAGGTTAGTGTTTTTCATCCTTTCCTAATGTATCACTGTCTCATACCAAGTTGCTAGATGATTTGCAATAATCATTTTGAGGACATATGAAAATCATTTTCTGTGGCTTTTTGCCAAATGTTTCCACAGCTGGACATGCGGTTTGTGACTGCCACAGCTGAGCCTTTGTGTTCTGTTGGGCATTTCAGGAGATTCCCCCCAGTTCTTCCTGCTCAGATTACATGGAAGGCCTCCCTGCAAACTGATGGTGTCCCTCACTGCTGGTGGTCATCACTTGTTCCTAGGATTACTGCCATGCCAAATACTAACCAGCTTTCCCAAGCAGCTCCTTGCTGCTACTGCCTTCTCAGCTATTGAAGTCTTGAACAGGAACCATTCACATTCCATGTCTGTGAGCTTCTCTGTGTATATGTACATGACTTTTGTGTGTCTGTATGTGTGTGTACAGTATGTGTTTATATGTGCATATCCATGTAATGAGGACATCAGCTGGGTAAAACAACCCTGTGTTTCTTATGCTTAGTCAAACACTGTGCTTATGCTATGCTGACGAGGTCATAACAAGGCCGAAATATGCATATCCATAGCTAGTGGGGTTTGGCTTTATTGGCTGCAATTGTCCATTAAAACGACTTCAAATGTAAAAGTCATGGGCAATCAGAATCGCCATATAGCTAAAACACCTGATGTTCATAAGGGTAATTTGCATATATCTCATGTGCCTCTGTTACAGGAGGTTTGGGAGGTCACTCATTGGAAGTTCTAGCTTGGCTGGATTTTTCATTTATTTTTTTCTGATTGGTTTTTCAGTGTGACCTTCTAACTCTTTGTTTTAATATGTAATATATATCAAGTTACTTAACTACACCCTTGTAACACCACAGGCAACTGAAAAAACACTAAATGAACTCAACCCATCTTACTCAATGCACATTCTGTCTCCTGTCACGTAGACAGACACACACACTTCAAACTAATAAACCATACATGCACTCTAAACAGTGACCAGCCATATAACACAGAGCATTACATCACACACTCACCAGAGTACTTTCATACGCAGTATAGCAGAATACTGCACACACACCAAAAGACCTTCACACACAGCGTTTTTTGCACTGCAACTTGTACTCTTCATAGGTTCATACATTAGTACTAGGCTAACTGCCCTTGTGGATCATTTTAAGCCTAGCCAATTACCCCTGTGAGAATCAAACCCTGCATCTCTGTAAGGTAACACCTTAACCATTATGCTAACCTCCCACCTTACAACTGTAAGAAAAATATACGCACACCCACACCCACCTCTACAGAGGGCACCATACTTAGTGTATATGACCATTTTCCAAGTATCGCAGAGCACTGTCTGGTTAAGTAACTTACTCAGAATCACACAGTTAAGCAAATGGAGGCCATGGGAATCAAACGCTGTACTAAAGGAAGCAACTCGTATCTCAAACTTGTTTCTCTAATCCTTTGAATTAACTGCCAGCTCAAATTTAACTCTGCTTGTATTTACATTGCTTGGCTGTAATTGTGTTTTGCTAGCAGTGTTTTCACTGGATGTGTCATTACTGCATGTGGAGTCCAGAAAAGCTCGTATTTGAAGCAAGAAAATGCACTTTTAAGTGCATTTTGTTCTTTCTGCAAGTCGATCAGATCCAGCAGTTTATGTCTGACTACGTAGGGAAAGGATCATCGCTGAATGCAGAGATGCTGAAAAAATAAGTTGCAAAAAGTTTTTACTGGAATATATAATGTATATAAAAAGTGTACATGCCCCTGCAATATAGAAAATGAGACCAAAACAAATTACCTCAAAACCCCTCCCAACCCCAATGCGACCCACAACCTGCACAATTCAATCGAAAAACAAACTAAACTAAAACTATATTTTTGCAGGGTACAAGCCCTCCTGCACTCTTCACATTCCCTGCTAATTATATCTACCAGCTCAAAGATTGCACAACAGCTGGCAAGGGCAAATTACCTTCGCTTAAGCCACCCTAAACCTGTTCCTTATTTATTTACATTTGTTGACAGTTAATGTCCGACTGGGCAGAAAGCCCTTTTTCAGTGGAAACCCGGGGAGAAAAGCTCCAAAAGTAAAACATAATATATAATATATAATGATTTACAACATATAAATAAATAAAAAAGTTACACAAAGTAAGACAGTAAGTTAAACAAGGTAAATACAGTAACAAGTAAAATACAAGGTTACAAAATCCTAGTTAAATAAGAAAATAACATATAACTGTGCACTGAAATACATATGAAAGGAAGAAGGAAAATAGCAGAAGTGTAATATTAGCCAGAGCAACGGCTGGAAAAAAGACCCAGAACTTGGAGAAAATTAAAGATCGTTCGTGACAGACGAACATAAAATATAAAGTTTGAAATAGTTAAGTAATTCAT
Source organism: Protopterus annectens (assembly GCF_019279795.1). Classification (NCBI taxonomy): domain Eukaryota; kingdom Metazoa; phylum Chordata; order Ceratodontiformes; family Protopteridae; genus Protopterus; species Protopterus annectens. Next base: position 75,503,124 of record NC_056739.1, on the reverse strand, counting down.
TAATGTATGTGTAATTAATGCATGTGTAATATCTTAATGCAGTTTGATATTGGTTGGGATCTACTCTGTGTCATATACTAATATAAATGTTTTGGTTTAGTTGTACCAATTTCATCGTTGCACAACCATTAGGTAAAAGGCATATTTCCGTACACGACAACACTGCTTCTGCAATAAAACTATTTCTGCCACCACAGCATTAACTCACACAAACATACACGCTTAGTGTTTAATGGCTGTAAGTATATCATTCACACATGCCCAACTTCACTTATTACATGATCACTTGACACTTAATACCCCCCACACAGTCATGCACACTGTCGTTTCACCCCCCCCATAACACAACATTCATTTGTCTGACAACTCAACCGCATCACCAGCACCCATACACACACGCACACTTGCAGCATATGTAGTTATATGTTTACACACGCAAGTGTACACAGACACATGCATGCAGAATATTTATTTGTGAATATATTGTACTGTTTTAATTCATACGTAACCTGTACAACTGAAAATCATTTTGATATGATCCTTGCACATAGGTATGTGGTTATTCTTCATGAGGGATTGTATGGGCAAGGTGCAAATGGTCTTAGGATGTGCATGCTTTGTAATTCCTATGATCATATCCTGTGATAACTTGGTCATTTCAGCAGGTGCATTTGTAACTCTCGTCTGGAAATTCTTTAAAATGATGAGGGAATTACATTTTGGATTGCTGTTTATACAGCCCTTACTCTTAGGTCAGTTTGCTAGTGGTGACCCTTCTAGGAACACTGAGATCTAGACAACATAGTTCCAAGTATCAACGACACCATGATGGACAGGGTCATGATCCTGGGCAGTGTGTACAGTCCAGTTTCATGACTATGTTGTAGCTGCTGTCATGTTATCACGTGGTTATTGCTGTGAGAAAATATCAGGGATCAGATTCACCATTTTATTGAATTATTTGATCACTTCAGTATTCACACACTTTAGATAGAGCATTTGTAGTGTGGTGTTAGCGGCAGTTGTTTATTCTGAAGTTTGCTCAGTACATTTCTACATACAGATGTACTTCTGCTTTGGACTCCATGGGAATCATGTCTTGTATTTCATTTGCTTTTATGTGCTACTGAAATTGTTGCTTTGAACTTTGTATTGCTGATGTGATGGCAGTCCTTGTGATAGTGGAAGTGTCTTTACCCTATATGACATAAGGGTTGGGTGTTCTCTCCATGTCTAATGTAGGACAGAGCTTTATCCCTCCTCATGAAGTACTGTTTCAGTAGTTGAAGCCTGTTTTTAGTGGTGATGTTGGAAAGTGCATGTCAGTTAAGCTGATTTTCAGCTGCTTGTTTGCTTCAGAATTTATATGTGCTTGCATTTAGCACTTTGCAGAAGTCTCGAACTGATGTCCCTGCGGTCTCGAGCAGTCCTCAAACTAGGTTAAGTTGAAGGTACTGCACTACATTCCTAGCTGCATTAACTACCTTTTTTGTTTTGGGGATTGTGGTCATCCCTTGAATATGCTAGTCATTATGCAATCCTTATGGGAATTTGAGATTCCTGGCATACAGGGAAAAACCCTGCCTATGACCCAGGTTACCAGAGTTTGAATACGAGCTTGAAGCACTGCTGGAGCTGGCATGGGGGGGGGGGGGGGTGAGGGAGGTGATATGACTTAGCAGTGTGGCTCTGTCTTGAGGGGAGGGCTACTTGTTCAGGTACATTTTTTCTATATATTCCCAGTGGAGACCAGAGATCTAGCAGGAATCCTGTCCTTAAGGGAGAACAGGGAAGCTTTGAAGGAGTTACATTGCCCTCAGAAGTGAGTGACATGACACCAGTTGGTCATTAAACTCTGTGGTAGTTACAGGCATGATCAGAAGGGTTGTCACTTAAGGCCATAGACCCCCTCAGTATCAAATGGCTGATGGGTGTGTCTGTGTGTGTCTAGATCCAAGTAAAAAAAAATAGGGGCATATGACTATAATCCCATTTTAAGGATTCCATTTACTCCTGTTCTGTAACAAAGATTTTACATTTTCCAGCATTCTTATAGTAATTGTATTTTTAATTGCTTCTTTTTTTCTGCTGAGGTCACCAGTAACAACACTTACAGTGGTGTTACCGATTGCAGTTTTTCTTTGTTGTTTTTGGTCTGTTTTAATAGTTTCACTGTTCTAGGTGACTGCTGTTTGTTATGTGGCATTACATAGACAGCTCTTTCATTTTCATGCCATATAGTCCTTTAACACCTTGCATCTGATGTTCTTCGTGTTAACTGCGCAACAGTTCTATTTGGTGTAGTTATGTTTCTTAAGCTGGTTATGTTTACTCTAGTTGCAGTGTATTTGCTAGTTAGTATTTTTTTCTGGATGTTTTATAAGTTGTTGCATGATATTATGGTGCATTCAGTAGAAGCAAATATGATATTTTCCGACTGTGAAGTCTGTTTATTTTGAGTTTGTATGAATGCTTAGGCTAGCTAGAAGGCCTGCACAGATTGTCTATTTACATATAAAAAATATAACTAGTAAAATAACAAAAACCACATAGTGAGCTGCATCAACCGTTTTATTCCAGAATCAAAAAATTAAATAAAATAACGAGTACTAAGCGCTTTCACCCACCAATATTAGGGCATCATCAGAGTACAAGAAATTATCACCAAGGCCATTCTTTATATACATAATTGACTAATAACATAATTGATGAATTAAACCATAAATAAATGCATTTGTGCATTAAAGAGGTATCTCATAAAGTGACTTGGCACAATTCTAAAACACCTACATGTTCTCATAACATGTGTATTAAATATAAATAAATATATATATGTATGTATAAATATATAGAACTAAACTTGGTTAAAACCAAATAATAAATATTGTATGTATATAAACATTTATGTAATCCATTTATGAATATATTGTAATTAAAAAATGTATATATGTTTAAAAAATAAGTATACGTGTTTAAAAAATAATAGGCTTACATATACAAAAAATAAGTCATATAAAATGTGACTTGTATTTTAAAATGCTAGAGATAGATATATTTTCGTTAATACCAGGTTGCATACAAGCATCAAGTCTGAGTTGCCATAGGCATTCCATGGCCTCAAGCATAGTCTTCTCATCACCGCCTTTATGAATGTTGTGTGGAATTCTATCAATAATAAAAAAATATAAATCTTTTAAAATTCGGACAACTAATACTGTGCATATATAAAGAACTGGTAGTTTTATGTTTCTTGATATCTCTAGCATGCTCAACTATGCGTTCTCTTAACTTCCTAATAGTTTTACCAACATAGAATGCCGGGCATGTAGAGCAAGTTGCTAAATATAATTATAACGCAGAGTTATCTAAGATAGTTGGTAGTCAGCCTAAGATTGCATACAGTAGAGGGAGAAACCTGAAGGATTTGTACGAGTCTAATAGTGGCAAGAATTTATATAAAATATCAAAAATGAGTAAATGTGGTACTTGTCATACATGTAAATACATTAATGATGGTCCATATGTTGCTATACAGGGTTACAGTAAAACTCTTGGGTGCCCAGGATACTGTAATTGCAACACAAAGATGGTGGTATATTTAGCAACTTGCTCTACATGCCCGGCGTTCTATGTTGGTAAAACTATTAGAAAGTTAAGAGAACGCATAGTTGAGCATGCTAGAGATATCAAGAAACATAAAACTACCAGTTCTTTATATATGCACAGTATTAGTTGTCTGAATTTTAAAAGATTTATATTTTTTATTATTGATAGAATTCCACACAACATTCATAAAGGCGGTGATGAGAAGACTATGCTTGAGGACATGGAATGCCTATGGCAACTCGGACTTGATGCTTGTATGCAACCTGGTATTAACGAAAATATATCTATCTCTAGCATTTTAAAATACAAGTCACATTTTATATGACTTATTTTTTGTATATGTAAGCCTATTATTTTTTAAACACATATACTTATTTTTTAAACATATATACATTTTTAATTACAATATATTCATAAATGGATTACATAAATGTTTATATACATACAATATTTATTATTTGGTTTTAACCAAGTTTAGTTCTATATATTTATACATACATATATATATTTATTTATTTATATTTAATACACATGTTATGAGAACATGTAGGTGTTTTAGAATTGTGCCAAGTCACTTTATGAGATACCTCTTTAATGCACAAATGCATTTATTTATGGTTTAATTCATCAATTATGTTATTAGTCAATTATGTATATAAAGAATGGCCTTGGTGATAATTTCTTGTACTCTGATGATGCCCTAATATTGGTGGGTGAAAGCGCTTAGTACTCGTTATTTTATTTAATTTTTTGATTCTGGAATAAAACGGTTGATGCAGCTCACTGTGTGGTTTTTGTTATCTTGTCTATTTACATGTCAGCAGTAAGATCATTAAAAACGTGTAACTCTTACTGTGTGCTTCTTCTTTGCATGCTCTAAGTATACTATTATATGGAGCTTTTATCCATGTTCTTAAAAATGTGGACTTGTCCTGAGGGCCTTCTCAGTTATTACTACAGTTAAAGTAACGTAATGTTCCTTGTTATGTCTGAGAAAGACATCTTTGTCTCAATCATCATCTCTGATTAACAGAAGACCTACAGTGGATGTCACACTTTGCAGCAGATAGAATGCACGTATAGGTGATAAAGATGCAATGCTTGCTGTTACTGAGTAAGTGCAGTTGCCATCTTTTTCTTTTATCCCTTTCAGGTCAAACTGAAATGGCTACTCCTACAGAAGAATCAACGGAAACCTTACCTCAGTCAGAAGGGAGTAGAGTGAGTATAGCAAAGAAACATTAAAATTTTGTTACCGACTTTCAATGGAGTACAAGGTGCAGCAGGCTGTAAGATATAATGAACTGACACAAGCATGGTCGTTAGATCTCAGGAGGTGCAAATGAGTCGCAGTAATAGAGTGAGAAGAGTGCACTTCTACAGTAGCTCACAGTATGGGTACCCTACTGCATTTTAGAGTAGGGAACTGCATTTTCTCATATTCCGAAAATTGCATTTGTTTTGCATTTCTGCAAATTTGAAGGGGGTTTAAAACATAAGCTGTGTGTGTCTGTGTGTGTGTGTGTGTGTGTGTGTGTGTGTGTGTGTGTGTGTGTGTGTGTGTGTGTATGTAATATATGTGTGTGTATATATATATGTGTGTATATATATATATATGTATATATATATATATATATGTATATATATATATATATATATATATATATATATCTTATGACAGTGAGCTGTCTGCTTACAGTAAAGTGTTTTAATTTTCATTCTTGTTTGTCTTTGTCCTTATCCGCTTTCTGTTCATTTACTATGTATTCCTTACATATTTCTGTTGGAGATTGTGTGTCTGTATCTGTGTGAGAGAAAGAGAGTACAGTTTCTTTGTGTCTGTATCTGTGTGAGAGAAAGCGAGTACAGTTTCTTTGTGTCTGTATCTGTGTGAGAGAAAGCGAGTACAGTTTCTTTGTGTCTGTATCTGTGTGAGAGAAAGCCGAGTACAGTTTCTTTTGTGTCTATCTGTGTGAGAGAGTACAGTTTCTTTGTGTCTGTATCTGTGTGAGAGAGTACAGTTTCTTTGTGTCTATCTGTGTGAGAGAGTACAGTTTCTTTGTGTCTATCTGTGTGAGAGTACAGTTTCTTTGCGTCTGTATCTGTGTGCGAGAGAGTACAGTTTTTGTCTGCATCTGTGTGCGAGAGAGTACAGTTTTTGTGTCTGTATCTGTGTGCGAGAGAGTACAGTTTCTGTGTATCTGTGTGCGAGAGAGTGCAGTGTCTGTGTGTATCTGTGCGAGAGAGTACAGTTTCTGTGTGAGAGAGAGTACAGTTTCTGTGTGTCTTTATCTGTGTGAGAGAGAGTACAGTTTCTTTGTGTCTGTATCTGTGTGAGAGAGTACAGTTTCTTTGTGTCTGTATCTGTGTGAGAGAGAGTACAGTTTCTTTGTGTCTGTATCTGTGTGAGAGAGAGTACAGTTTCTTTGTGTCTGTATCTGTGTGAGAGAGTACAGTTTCTTTGTGTCTGTATCTGTGTGAGAGAGAGTACAGTTTCTTTGCGTCTGTATCTGTGTGAGAGAGAGTACAGTTTCTTTGTATCTGTGTGAGAGAGAGTACAGTTTCTTTGCGTCTGTATCTGTGTGAGAGAGAGTACAGTTTCTTTGCGTCTGTATCTGTGTGAGAGTACAGTTTCTTTGTGTCTGTATCTGTTTGAGAGAGTAGTTTGAACTTTTCACATGGGTTTGCTCAAGTTCTGTAACACATGGTGTGCATCCCTTTTTACTTTCATTTTTGTTTACCTTGTTGCATCCTGTTACTTTTTGGTGACATTATTTGCGCAGCTTTATATGTTTTTCAGTTGGATTACGTATATATGAGCTGCAGTCCATTACATATTTTTGCTGTGGCTGGGCTAAATGCATTGTGTTCTTGTTTGTTGAGTAGTAGATGTATTTTAAGGAGGTAATAATGACATTATATTTATTTTAGGATGATTTGTTTCATTGAAGTGTGGGTGGAGAGTATCTTATTTTTAGAGAGATTTTGTGCAATAGTCATTTACATTTGGACTCGATTATATTGCAAAAAGTGACCATGCAGGGTATTCCATCATAGTTTTCACAGTTATATAGCTGGCATTACTAACCCACTGTGCAGGCTGGTGTAAGTTCCATGTCATTTGCCATGAAAGTATCATTGGCTATCTCATCTAGACATGAAGTTGTTCATATGGATCACTGCTGCATTAGTCTAAGTTATACGGGTTATATCCTACCAAAGATATAAAAGCCAGCTTCCAAAGCTTCAGGGCACCTTAACACACCCAGCTAGTTAGTCAGCTTGAGCCGAGATGACTGAGAGGTTTGGGCACCAAGCCCTTCAGAGCTTTCCCGATAACGAGTAGAGTGCTCCCTTGTGGGCTTTCCAAGGGTTGGTCTGTTAATGGCTGTTACTGGACAAGTACGTTCCCTGTGGGGGAAAACCTTCCACTACTTTTTATTACTAAAAACTTTCTTCGTCTATAAAACTTACTTCCTCCTAGCTTAAACTATTGTTTTAATGACTATCATTGAACACATTTAAATGAGCACGACTTTTTTTTGGCTTTTGTGGTAAAAAAAACAGTTTGATCTGATGTTGTCTTTTTCATCCGTTCCTGAACCAGTGGATCTGTGAGCTGACCTGTGATCCTCTTTGCAGACTTAGGATCTGTAGCTCAAACTCCTCCCCTTACCCATAATCCCATCCAAACCTTGTATTACTTCAGATTTTGTGTGCTACTCATAAAGACAGAAGTACACAAGTTCAGATGTGATTTTTTTAATCTTTTTGGCCTTTTTCATTTGTCTTTCCAATCCTTTGGAAACGTTCATGTTTCTAGTTGTTCTTCCTGCCCTGATGGTACAAAAAAATAAAAAAAATGTTGTACTTTTACTCGTGGGTTTTGCACCTTCTTTCTTCTTACAGGTATTGTAGTGTCTTTGTTATTATTGTTGGTATTTATTATCCTTTATCCCCTTTGCAGGATATTTGTTACCATTGCTGGTATCTTTGACTTATCTTTGCTGCTTTGTCATTTTCTTTAGTAGTTGTCTGCATTTATGTCAGGAAGTGCGCTTCCTGCAGCTATAAGATAACAAACTCTGATGCCCATTCACAGTGCATTTGTTGTCTATGGGGCGCCCACCTTGATGTAGAAAGGATATGATATTTGCTCAAGGTTCAGTCACAGAGCCCTGGTAGAGTGTAGAAATAAGTTGATGTTGAAAGGTTTGCTACCTCCTCTTGTGTCTGGTACTTCCCCTTAAGAAGCCTGCATGTAAATCTAAAGGGTACAAAGGGGAAAAGGCAATTGATAAATCTTAACAGGCCAAGGAAGCATTCCCTGACTGCTTTCCTCACTGTGCTCTGACTTCTGGCTCCACCTTTAAAGTTTCGAAGACCTCTGATTCGACTTGTTCCTCTTTAGAGTCACCTTCTAGGATGTAATGTGGTTTATTCCAGGAGCTGATACTATCAAGACTTCACTCCCCTTTTCTGAAGGAGATGCCCCATAGGGCTTCAAGAACCCCATTCACTTCATCCTTCAGGTCTACTAGGGATTAACAGAATACATGGACTTTGAAGGGGAGGGGTCCCCCTTTTGAGATGGAAAGGTGTCTGGTCTACTGAAGCTCCTTCCCAAGAGCAGTCATTGTTTCTTGAGGCTTTTGGAACCAGCTCAGCTACTTCTTGGGTGATTCGCCCTAGTGGATGAAGTTGTGGATTTGATTTCCTGTTAGCCATGAAATAATTTGGGTGTGACAGAAACAATCCTCAAAAGGCCAGATTAATACCAGATTGCACCCAAAGACCATGCCCATTGGAGTAAGCCCCCCCCCATTGATGCTATGGCAGTGGTAGCAGCCACTAAAAAGAACTTGCAGCAGAAAGTCCTACTGTCCATTCCCTTAATAGATGGTCTAGGGCCTTGGACAGATTTGGGTAATGAATTTTATACATCAGTAACCTTTGCTTCCCAGTGGCTGAACTATTTGATACACACAAGGTTTCAGGGGGACTTGACCAAGAATCTTTCCAAATCCCTTTCCAGGTCCATGTTTGAGGAGAACAAGACTGCCCTCACTACTGGGCACCCTTCAGTCTCTCTCGAACACCTTTATGCAGTTAATCGCCAGTACTACAGAGAGTGCAGAGCCGAAGACATGGGAATTGGGGTTTGGAGTCATGCCTGAATGTGATTGTGATTTCGCACACCCTTTCAGGATGTCTTTCACCAATGCTGCTTTTGATGGAGTGACTCCGTTTGGACTCTAATTTAAAGAGATTCTCTCCAGGAGCAAACAAGATGGAAAAATTCTGTCTGCTGTAGTAATACAGTCTTCTACTCCTCAGAGGACCTTTCTAGAAATCAGAAAAGGGGGGTAGGAAAATGTGGCTCCAAAAATCACAAGAGTTTTTCCAGGACTCCTATGAAAATTGTCCCCCCCCCCCCCCCATGGCAGAGGGGGAATTCCAGTGTTAAATGTCAGCCACTTGTCAGAGGCGGCCCATAAAACCAAGGCTTCAGCTGTCCATTTACCGAGAATCCTTGCTAGCACTTCTGAAAGATTGTCCAACTGCTGCACTCTGGAGGCAGTTGGGGGGTGCTTATCTCTGCACCCAGAAGCCTGGGCATCGATCACCAAAGATGTGTGGATGCAGACTGTAATTACCAAAGTCTCTTATGTTTCCTTTTCCCCCTCCTCCAACAAAATCAAGAAAAGCACCCCATGTGCCCCCCTGTAAAAGGAAAGATGCAGCTTTAGAAGTCAAAAAGCTGCTAGATAGACGAGTTATCCAAAAGGTCCCACCAGGCCAGCAGAGTTTATTCAAGATTCTTTTTGGTGCTAAAGAGAAAGGGGGGCCTCAGGCCAGTTTTAGACCTAAACCATCTAAATCTGTTTGTAAAGCACTCGATGCATTGAATGCTCACTGTTCAGTCCATGCTTCTACTCCTGAGGAAGAATGATTGCATGTGTTCAATGGTGCTCATCCTAGATATCTATCAGACCAAAATAGACAGATGTTCCAGGATATATATTCGCTTCTGGCTGAGTGCCAGTTACTTCTAGTTCAGAGCCATGCCCTTTGATCTCACCACATCCCCCTGGGTGTTCACCAAATGCATGGCAGTGGTTGCAGTTCACTTAAGATTGCTAGGATTCCAGGTGTTTCCTTGTCTCCTAACACTGCAGACATTCCAGGTTGTTCTGTGGATGATTGTTAGGCAATCAGTAGTCTGGTACATCAACAAATAGGGGGGATCCCGCTCCTATCCCTTTTGTTGAGAAGCAATGAGCGTGTGACAGTGGGTGACCTTTTCCATTTACTTTCTAATAGCAATGCACATTCTGGGGAAGTGCAACGTATTAACAGACAAGACTGAGTAGATCCATTCTCTCGCCTCATGAGTGGTCTCTCAACCAGTCATTGGGTCCAGCCATGTTGCAGTCTTTTTGCATCTCCCCACAACACCAAATGCAAATTTTTTTTGCCCTCATTCTGCCAGAGAGATAGTCACAGAGAGATGTTGTGATCCATGCCTACCCCCCCCCCCGGTCTCTGTTCTTATCCACCTGTCCCACTTATCCCAAAGTTTTATAGGAAGTGCATGCCAGTGAAAGAGCATGGTATTTCTCATTGCTCCCTTTTGGCCTCGACAAGTGTGGTTTCCTTTCTTTTAGCCTCACTTAGTACTTCCTCCAGATCTTCTGCCTCACCGTCCGGACTGCTTCATCTAGACATCCCTCAAGCTCACCTCATGGTTTCTCCACTTCCAGCGATGGCTAGGCAATACAGGCTTTCTTCTCTGGTTATACACATTCTTTCTTCCTCCCAAAAGGACTCCACCAGGAAGATATACAACTGCAAATGGAAAAGATTCTCTATTTGAGCTCATGAGACATTTGGATCCTTTCTCAGTTCCTGTGCCAGCTGTCCTAGATTTACCTGCTTCAGTCTTCCATGAGGGAGCAGGTTATTTTACAGTCAGGGTACAGTTGGCTGCTTTCAGTTTTTATATTTGCAAGTGTTATTCCTCCATGGCATCCCTCAAATTGTCAAGTGTACTTTTCTTCTCCAACTGCTATTGAAGACCCTAATCTTCATTGGGATCTTAACAGTGGGAACTGCTGCTGTACAAATACTGTAAAATGTTTATTAAAACACAAAACAAACCAAAAAGTATCAAAGTGAGCGCTTTCGGGCTAAGCCCTTCTTCAGACAAAGTGCTTCTCAGAAACATCACATTTTAAAATAAACATACACCAATCACTCTTCAGTAAAAAACCCCACCCTGTTTTAATTGTTAGCTGAAACTAACAAGTCATCATTAAAAGCACTCGTACTTAATAAAAAGTACGCCTACTTTTAAGTGTTGGCTTCAGAGGCACCATATCATTCAGCCCAGGTTGAATATGGGCTGTTAAATCTAAAATCCACTTTGATTCTATGGTTTCTGTCTTTAGCCTAATATCACCCCCTCTCTTAATGAATACATTGGCTATCACCCTAGATTTAAATCTATGTGTAGGATTATCCTTTACATGATTATGTAGCGCATTGTGCTCATCACAGTTCCTAATTGACGAAATGTGCTGTAGTATCCTGACCTTAAGCATATTGTTGGTTTTACCAACATAATATCCTGAGCATGACGTGCAATCAGCCAAATACACCACATTAATGGTCCTACAGGTAGCTCTCTCTTTAAAATGAAAACTCTTCCCTGTGGAAGGATGTACAAACACTGTCTCCCTATTAATATGATCACAAGCCTTACAGCTCCCACATGGGACAGTACCCAGCGACCTAGGTAGGCATGTGACCTCATTGTTTCCCCTATCGTGACAGAGTATATCCTTCAGGTTCTTGTTTCTCTTATAACTAAATTGTGGAAAGTCCCCTACTATACCACTCAAGTTTCTGTCACTAGTGATGATGTTCCAATTCCTCTTGATGATGTCACACACCCCTTTGACATTACTGCCATATGTTAGTGTTATCCTAGGTGTAGTTTCCTTCTTCCTACCTTTCATCCGGTGACCATTGTGATTACTATAATTACTTCCTAGGTTCGTTGTAACATCAAGCCATGGTCTATATTTGCCTCGCAGTACCTCTTGCTACTGCTGTTTCCACTAGCTCACATCTATACCCTCTTTCTTGGAAACATTCTTTTAAGTCATCTATCTCTCTCTCAAAGTGTTCATCCTGTTGACTGAGCCTAGAGATCCTGCCAACCTGCCCCTCCACTATGTTGGAAAAGGTATACCTAGGGTGCATGCTGTCAAATGAGAGCAAAGAATTCTTCCAACTCTCTTTTCGATATAATCTGGAACTAAAGCCTATGGGTGTAAGTTCTACTGTGACATCCAAGAAGTCCAGAGCCTCACATGAGCTCTTGATATCAAACTTCAAGAAGGATGTGGTAGAGTGTAGATATTCCATAAAAGTATTTAGCCTTTGTTCACCCCCCTTCCAGGCAATAAAGATATCGTCTACAAAACGTAGATAAACCCCTATATGTGGACTCCAATCTCTGTGATTCAAAACATGTTTCTTTTCCCAGAAGGAGAGAACTAGGTTGGTAGGAATTTGCACAGGGGTACCCATGGCTACCCCTGTACTTGCCTAAACACTGATCCATTGCTCAAGAAGATGTTGTTCTCCAAGACCAGTTTCAGTGACTCTTCTATGAGAAAAGTTCTTTCTCTACAACACCCACATCCTTCAGAATCCCTACACAGGCTGCTATGCCATACTCATTGCCTATCACTGTGAACAAACTATTTACATCTAGGCTTACCAACATGGTGCCCTCCTGGCTGCCTTCCTGTTCATTTCACCCAAAACTCTAAGGAAATGTGCAGTGTCCTTCAGAACATTGTTCATACGATCTACGTAAGGTCTAAGTGTGCACTCCAACCATATTGACAAATGCTCCGTGACCCACCCCCTTCCCGAAACTATGGGTCTAAGGGTGGGTCTGTCAATGATTTGTGCACCTTGGGTAGGGCCTTGAACACAGGAATGACTGGTTTATCCACATGAAAGAATTCCATGAGGTCTTGAGTGATATACATGTTAGTATACAACCATTTAATCCGTCCATGTACCTTACCAATAATGTTCCTGACCTCTACTGGATTCAATAGATGATATACATCTTTGTCTGCCAACAATCCAGATAATTTCATGTTATACCAGTCAGTGTTAAGGAACACTACAGCCCCTCCTTTATCTGCCATCTTAATTGTTAAATCTTTGTTCTTACTAAGGTTCTCTAGGGCCCGTCTTTGGTCAGGGTTCAGATTGTAAAAACGATCTTTTCCTTTATCTTGCATAAACAAAAACAAGTCATTTTCACATTTATTAATGAATAAACTAAGTGCGGTGAAAAGGTGGAACATAACTACTAGGCTGACGTAGGCCCACACTAGGACCCTGTGTCCCTCCATAGATTTTGTTCAGCATAACCCTTCGACAATACAACATCAAATCCAATACTACATCGCTATATATACAAGCTTTGCTTGGTACAAACGTCATCCCTTTGTTTAAAACATAAATTTCAGCTTCACTCAGTACATATTTAGATAAATTAAATACAATATCATAAACAGAATTACTTGCAGTCAATTCAAAGTTCTCCTCTTGTTCACTGAGTGCCTGTCGTCGCTCCGAGACCGCTTCCATGGACCCTTCTTCCTCACATTCGTAGGCAGCATGCCCAAAAAATAATTCTGTCCTGGAGCCATTTTCGGACGCGCTCCCAAACCTCCTGAACAGGATTGTAAGTCCAAGGAGCCAATGGCTTCATCTGTGGCATTTACCAAAGGGACTCCTGCCCCTGTTCTTGTTGTTATCCCTTCCTCAATAGGGCTTCCCTTGTCACACCCAACGTCTGCTGTCTCCTCAAGCCTAGATGGTTCTGTGCTTTTATTTCCTAAAACACTGGCACTAACCAGCGTCGATTGTTGTGCTGAGCTCAGGATCCCTGCAACGCCATCAACAGCTGTGATGTCTTCTCTGGCCACAGACCGCTCATCTGATGCGACGTCAACTGGGACTGTTGTTATGAAACGTCTCTCCCTGTTCGACGTCAATCGTCTGCGTCGTTCTCCTGTTGTTGTTGATACTCCACTGGGTCTCTGTGCCCTCCAAGTAGCGTTTGAAGCCCTAGGGGTATTCTTCGGCCACACGAAAGCCATTAGCGATGGACAGAACTTTTGAGGACCTAGTTCGAGATCTGAACTTCAAGGCCATGAGACTGCAACGACTACAATGGCAAGCCTACCATTTGGAGGCTTGCCTGGATTACGGTATTGTCCCGAGAGGTATGCGCATATTGTGCATGCCTACCCAAGGAGACAGGTACCCAGAGCTATTAGCAAAATGGCAGGCTATTAATTTGAACACAAGTTTTCAATACATAGAATTACTTTTGACTTTTTTCCTACCAGAGACTGAGGAATTGAAACGGGAGGTGTTTAACATAAGGCAGAAATTGTCCAAAGAGTTCCGTGAGCCATATCATGAATCTCGGCTGGAACAGCTACATCGAGGGCTCATGGACAATGATGAGAAACTAAAAACTACGAAGATGGGAAAGCTGAAAAGGGATTATGAAGATTTCTCGAGGGGCAATATCTTCGTGTGGCCGAAGAATACCCCTAAGGCTTCGAACGCTACTTGGAGGGCACAGAGACCCAGTGGAGTATCAACAACAACAGGAGAACGACGCAGACGATTGACGTCGAACAGGGAGACACGTTTCATAACAACAGTCCCAGTTGACGTCGCATCAGATGAGCGGCCAGTTGATGTCGCATCAGATGAGCGGTCTGTGGCCAGAGAAGACATCACAGCTGTTGATGGCGTTGCAGGGATCCTGAGCTCAGCCCAACAATCGACGCTGGTTAGTGCCAGTGTTTTAGGAAATAAAAGCACAGAACCATCTAGGCTTGAGGAGACAGCAGACGTTGGGTGTGACAAGGGAAGCCCTATTGAGGAAGGGATAACAACAAGAACAGGGGCAGGAGTCCCTTTGGTAAACCCACAGAATGCCACAGATGAAGCCATTGGCTCCTTGGACTTACAATCCTGTTCAGGAGGTTTGGGAGCGCGTCCGAAAATGGCTCCAGGACAGAATTATTTTTTGGGCATGCTGCCTACGAATGTGAGGAAGAAGGGTCCATGGAAGCGGTTGCGGAGCGACAGGACTCGGTGAACAAGAGGAGAACTTTGAATTGACTGCAAGTAATTCTGTTTATGATATTGTATTTAATTTATCTAAATATGTACTGAGTGAAGCTGAAATTTATGTTTTAAACAAAGGGATGACGTTTGTACCAAGCAAAGCTTGTATATATAGCGATGTAGTATTGGATTTGATGTTGTATTGTCGAAGGGTTATGCTGAACAAAATCTATGGAGGGACACAGGGTCCTAGTGTGGGCCTACGTCAGCCTAGTAGTTATGTTCCACCTTTTTCACCCGCACTTAGTTTATTCATTAATAAATGTGAAAATGACTTGTTTTTGTTTATGCAAGAAAAAGGAAAAGATCGTTTTTACAATCTGAACCCTGAGCAAAGACGGGCCCTAGAGAATCTTAGTAAGAACAAAGACTTAACAATAAAGATGGCAGATAAAGGAGGGGCTGTAGTGGTCCTTGACACTGACTGGTATAACATGAAATTATCTGGATTGTTGGCAGACAAAGATGTATATCATCTATTGAATCCAGTAGAGGTCAGGAACATTATTGGTAAGGTACATGGACGGATTAAATGGTTGTATACTAACATGTATATCACTCAAGACCTCATGGAATTCTTTCATGTGGATAAACCAGTCATTCCTGTGTTCAAGGCCCTACCCAAGGTGCACAAATCATTGACAGACCCACCCCTTAGACCCATAGTTTCGGGAAGGGGGTGGGTCACGGAGCATTTGTCAATATGGTTGGAGTGCACACTTAGACCTTACGTAGATCGTATGAACAATGTTCTGAAGGACACTGCACATTTCCTTAGAGTTTTGGGTGAAATGAACAGGGAAGGCAGCCAGGAGGGCACCATGTTGGTAAGCCTAGATGTAAATAGTTTGTTCACAGTGATAGGCAATGAGTATGGCATAGCAGCCTGTGTAGGGATTCTGAAGGATGTGGGTGTTGTAGAGAAAGAACTTTTTCTCATAGAAGAGTCACTGAAACTGGTCTTGGAGAATAACATCTTCTTGAGCAATGGATCAGTGTTTAGGCAAGTACAGGGGGTAGCCATGGGTACCCCCTGTGCAAATTCCTACGCCAACCTAGTTCTCTCCTTCTGGGAAAAGAAACCTGTCTTAAACCACAGAGATTGGAGTCCACATATAGGGGTTTATCTACGTTTTGTAGACGATATCTTTATTGCCTGGAAGGGGGGTGAACAAAGGCTAAATACTTTTATGGAATATCTACACTCTACCACATCCTTCTTGAAGTTTGATATCAAGAGCTCATGTGAGGCTCTGGACTTCTTGGATGTCACAGTAGAACTTACACCTGTAGGCTTTAGTTCCAGATTATATCGAAAAGAGAGTTGGAAGAATTCTTTGCTCTCATTTGACAGCATGCACCCTAGGTATACCTTTTCCAACATAGTGGAGGGGCAGGTTGGCAGGATCTCTAGGATCAGTCGACAGGATGAACACTTTGAGAGAGAGATAGATGACTTAAAAGAATGTTTCCAAGAAAGAGGGTATAGATGTGAGCTAGTGGAAACAGCAGTAGCAAGAGGTACTGCGAACAGGCAAGGCAAATATAGACCATGGCTTGATGTTACAACGAACCTAGGAAGTAATTATAGTAATCACAATGGTCACCGGATGAAAGGTAGGAAGAAGGAAACTACACCTAGGATAACACTAACATGTGGCAGTAATGTCAAAGGGGTGTGTGACATCATCAAGAGGAATTGGAACATCATCACTAGTGACAGAAACTTGAGTGGTATAGTAGGAGACTTTCCACAATTTAGTTATAAGAGAAACAAGAACCTGAAGGATATACTCTGTCACGATAGGGGAACCTGAAGGATATACTCTGTCACGATAGGGGAAACAATGAGGTCACATGCCTACCTAGGTCGCTGGGTACTGTCCCATGTGGGGGCTGTAAGGCTTGTGATCATATTCATAGGGAGACAGTGTTTGTACATCCTTCCACAGGGAAGAGTTTTCATTTTAAAGGGAGAGCTACCTGTAGGACCATTAATGTGGTGTATTTGGCTGATTGCACGTCATGCTCAGGATATTATGTTGGTAAAACCAACAATATGCTTAAGGTCAGGATACTACAGCACATTTCTTCAATTAGGAATTGTGATGAGCACAATGCGCTATATAATCATGTAAAGGATAATCCTACACATAGATTTAAATTTAGGGTGATAGCCAATGTATTCATTAATAAGAGAGGGGGTGATATTAGGCTAAAGACAGAAACCATAGAATCAAAGTGGATTTTAGATTTAACAGCCCATATTCAACCTGGGCTGAATGATATGGTGCCTCTGAAGCCAACACTTAAAAGTAGGCGTACTTTGTATTAAGTAAGCGTGCTTTTAATGATGACTTGTTAGTTTCAGCTAACAATTAAAACAGGGTGGGGTTTTTTACTGAAGAGTGATTGGTGTATGTTTATTTTAAAATGTGATGTTTCTGAGAAGCACTTTGTCTGAAGAAGGGCTTAGCCCGAAAGCGCTCACTTTGATACTTTTTGGTTTGTTTTGTGTTTTAATAAACATTTTACAGTATTTGTACAGCAGCAGTCCCCAGTGACGTTTTTGGTTTGCTGATTTATTTCTTTGCTGAACTGGGATTTGGCTAAGCACTAGCTTTATTCTTTTTGGATCTTAACAGTGCTATTGTGAGCTTTGATGCAGTCCCCTTCAAACCAGCAGCTAAATAGTATTTTTCTTAGAAAACTATTCTTCTAGTTGCTATTACATCATCCAGGCAAGTATCTGAACTTCATGCAGAGTCTTGTCAGCCACCTTACCTTATTTTTCATAAAGACAGTGTTCCTTTTTGAACCAGCCCCTCTTTTACTAAAGGTAAGCTCAGAAAATGTACTTAAATCAGTCCATAAATTTGCCTGTTTTGTTTCCAAAATTTTCTAACAAAGGGGAATATTTGCTTCATTTATTGGAATTATACAGACAGCTCAGGTTCTACTTTCATAGAACTAACATTTTCAAAAGATTTTAGCCAATTGTTAGTTTCCTTCTCCAAGGCAAAATTGGGTCACTCTATGTCCAAAGTGACTTTAGCTAGGTGACTCGTGATTGTATTTCTCATGTTTACAATGAAAAGGATTTGACCTTAACAAGCTCTCCAAGGGCTCATTACACAAGATATATTTCTACCTCTTTTGCTTTTTTAGCAAGAACTTCTGTAGATGATATTTGCGCAACTGTAACCAGGTCTAATGGTCATCCCTTTATTGCTCATTACAAAATAGATATTTTTTCAAGGGATAGGGAGGCGTTTGGTTTTGCTATCCACCAGAATATCCTTCCATGAAGACCACCCTGGGTTTCAAGTAGGTGGGGTATTTGTCCAGTCTGTTGAGGAATGGATGAAAAAGACATCATCAGTTACAAAAGTTATGTACTCGCCGTAACGATGCATCTGTGTCATCTTTGTCCTTCCTCAACCTACCTCAGTCTGTTCCTCTTCCATTTTTTGAAGTTGTATGGTCCTTTAGCTGGATCTGAAGGATATTTCCTTTTTGGTTTACTTCCCTTTTTAGCTCCAGACCATCTACCTTCTTGTCTCTTAACACCTTAATACCCATCTTTTTTCCTTTTTGAATATTATGGTCTATTAGTCCTTCGGAGTTTTAAAATTAAGGGGGCAAACTTGATCTGAAGTAGTACATGGTTTAGAGGGGATTATGGGTAACAAGAAGAGCTTGAGCTATGGTTTCCAAGTCTGAAAAGTGTCTGAAGTTTGATCTGAAGTCAGATCTGAGACCCTTCAGTTGAGGAAGAAAACAGACAACACTAATGCATCATTATGGTGGGTACACAACTTTTTTTGTTTTCTGTGATAAAACTTTTGTTATTTACTTTTGGGAGCTGGGTTAAGTGTTTAAGGTGCTTGTTACCATGTTTCAACAGGAAGTAAAGCTATTTTTTTTTTTACAACTTGCCCGTTTTACTATTGCTGCCAGTTTTCCCTGGAAATCCAGCAACTTTTTTGGCTTAACCATGGAACAATCTACTGGTGTTTTAGTTCTTCCTTCTTCCAGCCACAAAAAGAAGACAAAATGTACCACAGCAGGCTGATGATGTTCCTCAGCCACAGGTGGATCACTCAGCTTTTGCCACAACTGGTTCCTTAGACCACTTTTCCCCTGGGTCCCACTCTTGTGGACTCTGCAACCAACATGGATGGGGGTTAGACATGTCATGTGTGGTTGTTGGAGTGCCCTTGGTTGGGTATAGGAGAGAGACTCTCTTTGGTCTTGGGAGAAGGGATAGAGAATGCCACTCTGTCTAGCCAAAAAATGTACCCATCCCTAGGGAGGTTTTGCTGGCAAAAGATTTCTGCTGAAATTCCTGTGAAAAAAGAAACAAATATTTGAATATGGGCCTGTTCCTGTTGACATGAGTAATTTATTGGGTTTAGCTCGGGGTTTAGTGCAGGCTCTTGACTTGTCCTGTATGGCTGTTTCTGGTAAAAGATAAAGGGATTCATTTTCTCAAGATATTCAAGAGATGGAACCTCAAATGAGTGTGAAGGATCAAAATAATTTTTTTCTCCTCAGATTTCTGATTCACATTCTGAGGAGAGTGTGACTTTGGCCAGTCCTCTAGAAGGATCAGCTTTCTCTGAAACTATTTCCACAATGAATCAATTGTTTCAGTGGAAAGTTAATGTTCCTCACTCTTTCAGGAAGCATTATGATTTGTTTCAACTGGAATTTTTATTACCTACTCATTTTCCTCTTTCTGCTCTGGAGGATGTCTTTTGCCACAGTCTCTAGCTTGCCTAACAGCAAACCTGCTGTCCCTAAGAAAGCTGATAAACTGTATAACGTTCCTCAAGCTTATTGAATTCTTATATATATATATATATATATATATATATATATATATATATATATATATATATATATATATATATATATATATATATGTATAAAATTTAACATTTGTTTAATTCTAACCCTGTACTTCTGTCAGTGGTGGGAAGGCTTCTGATATTTGGAGAAAAAATGTATTCTTCAGCTCTTGTTTTTAGAATTCTCAACTGTCAGTTCATAAGTTTGTTTACCTCTTGTGAGAATGTGAGGAATGCTTTAACATCAGTCTCCGCTTCTGAGGAGAAGTCTCCTTTGTCTGTCTTGATGTGTATACATTTCTGCTGATGCCAGATGTCAGAAATAAAATTTTGAACTCTCCCTAGGATAGAGAGTTTTGGACCAATGGCTGCAGAAGTGTCTGTTTTTCAACCTTCTTTCTCTAAGCTGGACGAGGGAGTTTTTTTTTTTTTTTTCTCCCTGGTGTACCTTCTTTTAACGGCAAGTTGAATTGAAGCAACCAAGCGTCTGGTGAGCAAATGTTTAAAAAGCTATGGACGTGATATTCCAAATACTGGAGGAACCCCCCAGAACTAGGAGAGTTTAATAAATCTGCATTACTGTTTACAAGATTCCCCATACCGTGGCAAACGCAAAATCCATTAAGGTTGCTTTTTACAGTGAGAGTCTCTTCTCCCTTTTTTCCCCCAGCGGGATTGCAGCTCGTGTTAGATTTAACCCTTCTCTTCCCTCCTGTCTTGGAGCATGTGCTTTCTCAGGGAGTGTTAGAAGCTCTCCCCTCTTTTATGAGAGAGGTTTTTAATTTGAAAATTATCCTGATTCCTAGTTTTAGGTGTTGTCCATTCTCTTTTTATCCCATAGATTCCATTTGAATTTTTTGATAACCTTGGATGTAAACTATGCATATATCATTGCATTCCTAGAGCCGCATTTCTTAAGTTTCTTGAGGTTTTCTGTTTTTGGATCACATAATCTGTCTCTCTGTATTACCCTTTGGTCTGTCTGTTACAAGGCCATTTAAAAAGTATCTAGCTCCTGTGCTAGTTTACTTTAGACTGCAAGGTGCTCGTTTTTTTTCCCTTATTTAGGCACTTTGCATTTCTTAGTAAAATATTTTTCGAGGAATTTTATCCCTCATTTTCGATAAGGGATCTCCTACACAGACTAGGATTTTAGGAACCTATTCAGAGTTATCTGACTAATTCTCACAGGATTGCTTTCTTGGAATGTCTTGGGGACTCCTCAGTACAAAGAGCCCCCCCCCCCCAAAAAAAAACACGCACGCAGGAAAAAGTAGCTCTGTATCTAGATATATTCTTGAGTTCTTCCACTAGGACTATTGTTTTAGCTAGGAAATTCATCAGGATTCTGGGGTTAATGGCATCTTTAATTCTCATGATACTTTAATTCTCATGATACCTTTCTCTAAACTCCAGATGATAAAAATCCATTGGCATATGTAATCTAAATGGTCCCAACATTTACATCCCACTACTTTTCAGTTTTCAGTATTGGGGCTTGTGAATAGGGAGTTTTTTTACTGGAGTCATCATAATTGACCAAAATCAAGGTCTTCCAGGCTCCCTTCCAGCTGCAGTACAGTCACTTATTATAGATGCCTCAGACTTTTGCTTGGAGAGCTGTGTCTGTATGAATAGAAGTGCAAGGTCATTGGAAGAGAACAGACAGACCTAAACACACAAAAGATACTGGCACTTAGAATGTTCTCAACTATCTCATTCTTTTGTTTGGTCACTGATACCTTTTATGAATGTTTACAGACAGCACCACGGTGTTATGGTACATAAATAAGCAAGGGGAACCGTTTCTTACCATCCGTGCAGACTGTCCATGGTAGTCTGGGATATAGGTTTTCAGCACAATCTCATTCTGCAGGCTTTTTACATTTCTTCATAGTAAAACTTTGTGGTAGACTAGCTAAGCAGGCCCTCTCTTATGCAGTTTGTATTAGGGGGGGGGTCTTCAAGATTTGCTTCTGCTGCGGAAAACGCTTTTAAATATCTTTTTGTCTCTATTCTTGACTATTAGCTGGTGAGATTCTACTCCAGGTTTCCCTCTGTAAAAGTTCTTTCTTTTCCCATGGGCAAGAATTTTCCTGTATGCTTTTCTTCCCTTTCTATTTTTTTTCTGGGCCATTCTGAAATTTTAGACAGGTTCTCCAAAGATGTTTCTGGTGACTCTCTTCTGCTTCTGGTAACGGTGGTGTTCCCCCTTCTTTTGGTATGGCCAAGTGCAATTACCACAAGCTTCCTCGCAAACTGAATCAAGTCAGTGAAGTCTAGGGGTGTCAAACATTCTGACTGTAACAATTATAACAGAGTACTTGGATGATAGAATCTTAATACCTTTTAGGCACTTTTTATGAGGGCATACAGTAGGGTTTAAAGGAGGCAACAAATCCTTGTACTAGAAGATAACGTATTAGTAAATGGAAAATGTTTTCTAGGTGGCAGGAACAGAGCCAGCACCCATTCAGGGCTAGTGTTTCTCTGGTTCTCAATTACTGGTGTGAGTTACTGCCCTATGACCTGTTTAACTCCTTAATCAAGTTTCATTTCTTGGTCATTTCAGCATGTTTTCCCATGTATCCTCCATTTTCAATCCAGTCTCTTGTGGAAACGTTTTTGAAATGGGGGCTGCGTATGCAGCCTCCTAGCAAACAGGTGGCTCTTCCTTCGGATCTTACTTTTGTGTTAAAAAAATATTTCTTGCTCCATTTGAACCAGCTTGTTAGGCTAACTTTGAGGTTCTTGTCAAGGAATACAGTCCTACTGTTCTTGCAGAGGTCACAGCAATAGGTATTCTTAAAATTAAAATCCTTCATTATGCCTGTAGTGGTATTGGAATTTACCTTAACCCAAGTGTCCACCTCCCCTTTTTTTTTTTTACACAACTTAAAAATAAGGGATAAAGGATTCTTCATACCTTGGATGGCTACAGAAAACTTGGGTACTGTCTTCATAGAACATCTTTTTTAGAACTTTCGATCAATTGTTCTTTTCTTGTGAGGTTAGAAAAAAGAAAGGGCAGCCTATGTCAGACTGTTTCGAAATGGTTGTTTCATGCTATATCCTTTTGCTATATTCCTCATAGTAAAACTATTCTAGGCATGGGTCAGGGCTTATTCTGCAAGGGTCTTGGCTTCATCATCATTAGTAGACCCGTAACAAGCGGTGTACCCCAAGGATTGGTCTTGGGGCCTCTACTGTTTGGGATATACTTTTCTGAGGTGCAAGCCAAAACCAGTGGTCTGTGGCTGACCAAGTTTGCAGATCGTTGCAAGCTGGGCACTGTCATAAATTCCCCTAGTGATGTGAACATCCTCCAAGAGGACCTTAACCAAAGTAATGACTGGTGCCAGAAGCATAGCCTCAAACTGAATGCCAAGAAATGCCTCATTATTCCCTTTGGGGAAAATGGTGTCCCCACTAATTATCTCATTAGTAACGTACTAAGCATGCAATCAGTTGTGAGAGACTTGGGCACCCGGGTTGATAGCAACCTGGCTTTTGACCACTATATTGCCTCTATTGTACAGAATACTTTCTACATGGCCCAACTCATAAGTAAGGGTATTTCATCCAGGAACAAGGATGTCTTAACATCCCTGTACTCCTCCCTTATCAGACCCATTATTGAGTACAGTGCCCCCTTCAACATGTATCTTTCCAAGCACATGCAGCAGTTGGAGACCACAGAGGTTCCTAACCAGGAAAATCCAAGGTCTCAAACACCTATCCTATATAGATGGGGCTAAAAGCTGTGCCCCTCTACTCAGTCTCATACACACTGCCCAGAGCTGACCTGTATCTGGCATACAAGGCAGTCTCAGACTCAGCCTTGATGGAGTTGCTGCATATCCGCAAGTCAGACTTCACTCGCGCAACCTGCATGCAAGGTCTCAACCTTGTTTGTGACATTAATAGAACTTGTTGGTGAGAGAGATTTGTGTCCCAATGACCCCCTCATCTGTGGAATAGACTTTATCTCCATGTCAAGCAGAGTACCTTACTAGCCCTCTTTAAGAGGAATCTGGACAACTGGATGGGAAACGGAAGATGTATACTTGGGGTCCCACCTGTATCCCTGCTAGATGGGGAAAACAGGTGCTGACTTTGTGGGAACATAGGTGAAATTCTTGGCTAGGCTTATAAGGGCCTCCGGGCCAGTAGCCTAGTATCATCCTATGAACCTATAAGAGACTTCGGAGAAGATTTCAGTAGCGATCTCAGTCAGGATCTAGAGGCTCTAAGCCCTCTTTTCAAGACAGATCACCTGCATTGTAACTATCTTACTCCTCTTCCAGTCTCGCCCTTCTTCTGCATACCTCTAAGTTCCAATGTCTAAAACGTTTGTTCTGCCAGTTTGGTAACTACTACTTTAGACAAATGGGCTCCGTCTTATCATTCAGAAGATAACAGTCAAGTCACATATATCTGGTTCTGTCTCTCCTTCAATACCTGCTTGCCCATGGTACAGTATTACTAGTTCCTCTTCATTTACATAGGACATGTTTCTATTCCAGGATGTTTATAGTTCCCAGAAAGGAGGGGACTTGGAGATGTATTTTGGATCTTTCATTCCTTTAAAACCTTTTTTAAATGTTCCAAGTTTTAAAATTTTGCCCATTCAGTCCTTGCTTCCAATTATTCTTCTTCGGGCTTACATGGTAACTTTAAATTTGAAGGATGCTTATTTTCACATTCTTTGCATCCCCTTTTCAAGAAATTCATACTTTTTTGTGTGTATTCATCACTTTCAGATTTCTGCTGTACAATTTGGTATTTACACTGCTTCAAGGGTGTTCACAAAGTGCCTAGCTCCTGTTATTCCTTACTACAGGCTTTGTGCTATTCAGATTTTCCCTAATCTAGATGATCTCAGTCACGCTCCTTCTCAAGAGCTTCTTCTGACTCATTTGAATTTTGTGATGGCTGTACTCGCCAGGTTGGTTGATTCCATCTCGTGATCAGATTTTCCTGGGCTGTGGAATCGGTATCCTTTCCATGACTGAATGTCTTCTGGACAACAAGGTTCTGTTTTTAAGGGACTACTTCCAGAATCTTCTGTCTTTGGATGTGACAGTTGCAAAGGGCTTCTTAGAGGTTTGGGTACATAGCTTCAATGATTTCCATGATTCCTTTGGCCAAACTCCATATGAGGAATGTACAGTGGTATTTGAAGTTAGTCTGGACTCAGTGCTGCCATCATCTGACCTTCAAGCTTCCTTTTCTGCTTTTTTTTCTAAAAGGAGTCTTCTTGGTGGAAAGACCAAGTTTATCTCAAATCGAAGGGTAACACTTTTGCTTTCTCCTCCTTGCTGTGATCTTCTCACAGATGCTTTGGATCTGGCAAGAGGTGCTTGTTTCAGTGGTGTTAGTACTTTAATCTCCTTTAAGTTGATGTTGTCCCTTCTTTGAGAGACTAAACCCCTTGAACCCAAATTCTGGCTCTT
The DNA here is from genome assembly GCF_019279795.1 of Protopterus annectens. Classification (NCBI taxonomy): domain Eukaryota; kingdom Metazoa; phylum Chordata; order Ceratodontiformes; family Protopteridae; genus Protopterus; species Protopterus annectens. Next base: position 75,477,965 of record NC_056739.1, on the reverse strand, counting down.
CAGTCTCTGCATCACCTCTGGACTCCTTGTGTGCCACAGTTATATGGAACTTCAACAAGCAAGGGGGGGGTATCAAGTTTTACTGGCTTTGCAGGTTAGCCATCATAGCCTGCGAGATTGAGAGACAGGTTCTTTACATACTTTCTGCAAGAAGCACTGTGACAGATCATTTGAGCAGATCCATTGCCGACCCTCACAAGTGGATGTTAAATAGAGAGGTCTTTCTGGACATTATCCATCAACTGGGTACTCCACAGATGAATCTTTTTGCCTCCATTCACAACAGCCAGCTCTGACAGTTTTGTTCAAGACAACACTGCCTCATGCATGGAAAAGAGATGCCTTTGCTTTTTCTGGAAATGGAGATTCTTTTATGCCTTTTCTCCAATTCCTGTGATTTCAGAAGTCTTTCTGAAGATCAAATGGGACAAACCAAACATCTTGTTAACTCTCTTTTGGCCCAAGCAGCATTGAAACCCCTCCTTTTTGCAACTGGCCATGGGCAATCATCACAAGTTAAAGCAGTGGATGGACCTACTCTCACAGGACAAAGGCTTATTGATTCACCCCAACTTACAGACTTTCATTCTGACTCTTTGGGTGATGGAGTTTTAATTCCTTTTACGCACTACTTTTCTGAAGATGTGCTTAAGTCTTTACAGGGGGCTTGAAAACCAAACAGCAGAAGATCTTGTATCTCCAAATAGAAGAGATTTTCTCTGTAGACCCACAGACAGAATCAGGATTCCAATAAAATGGGTATTCCTAACATTCTGGTTTGTTTGTATGAGTTGCTGGATTCTGGGTTTGCTTTTTTTTTTTTTTTTTTTACTAAAGCTCATTTATTGGCTATTTCTGCTTGCCACCCTTTGGACCCTCCGCTGTCGTCTTGGTTTTAGGTGAAACCCTTTCTGAAAGGCATCCTATATATTATACCTCCTAACAGGATCATTCCTCTTCCTCCTCTGGATTTGAACTATGATTTAGAGAAGCTCACTTTACCCTTGTTTGAAGCTTATGCTTCCCTTAAATTTTGTACCTCTAAAATAGTGGTTTTGGTACCACTGACTTTTGCTAATTGAGTCTGAGTTGCAGGCTTTAATGGCTGTTCTACCTTTCCTTATTTCCCATAGAGAAAGAGCGACTCCATATTAATCTTTCTTTTATGCCAAATGTAGTTAATGCGTTCCTTGAATTATAACTTCTCAGACTTCTTTTGTGTACAAAGCTACTAGTACTGTGTGTTCTGCACGTGGGAATAATTTTTCTCTTTTGCTTTCCTCTCAGGATTAGAACATAATTGACTTGATTTAGATTGAAGAATTGCTGTGATGTCTAACTTGCACTTCTTTCAGTAGGTCACCATTTTATGTGTGTACTGCCCGTGTCACTGTCCTGTGTTCTACAGATTCATCATGTAAAAGGAGACCTTTTCGCTTGTCCGGAAACAGATGCTCTGGCGCACTGCATCAGTGAGGATTGCCGCATGGGAGCTGGCATAGCAGTTTTATTCAAAAAGAAGTTTGGTGGTGTTCAAGAACTGATTAGCCAACGTAAGTATGCAAATTTTCCATTTCAAAACTAACTGACACTGTTAGAGAGACATGTGAAATGTCAGTATAGAAGAGCTGGTAGTTTGCTTTCACAGGAATCAAAAATAGTTTCAAGATCTGTGTATTTAGCAGTATATGTTTTTCTATGCATTTTTTCTACTTTATGCTTCTCCAATATGCAAGAGGTATGTGCTCTTATTTTCACCTATTTATTGTGACCACCACTCTGATGTTCTTCGTCCCCCATTGCTGCAGTCCTTACTATTGGGTATAGTCCGCGTCCAGTCGGCCCGAATACCAGAGTATAAGGCTGACGTCGGTCAGGGCGCATTAGACTGACGTCAGTACGTCAGGGTACTAATGCGCATGACCGACGCCATATCCTCAGTCTTTTTTGCCGCATGGTCCGATGCAGAAGCAGTTTTGCGAGTGCAGGTTGGCGTTCTGAAATATTTCCGAAACCGGAGTTTCAGACCGAAACAGAGTTGGCTAAGTACCCGTTGGGGAGCATTTTGGTTTTTGCTTGCCTCAGTATTTAACCGGATGTCAGAAAAGTGAATAACTGTATTTCTTGTGGGAAACAGATACCTCATAGGGATTACCATACCTTGTGTATACCTTGTTTAGGGCCTGAGCACGACGTTGTTGGTTGCCGCTCTTGTGCTAGGTTTAACGAACGCACTATTAAGAGGAGGTTAGACTGTGCCAGGTTAGTGTTTGGGAAGCGTAATTATAAAATGCCGCCGGATGCTCCGACGCCCGCCCCAAGAAGCGCAAGGACAAAACAGCGAAGCCTAGGGTTGATGAACCGGCAGTCCCGGAAGTCGGTTCTTTAGAAGGCTCAGTGGAGCCAGAGGTTTTGCCAGGAGTTTCCATGGAGTCTCAGGCGGAAACTTTACTGTTACAGGATGTGCCTTCTCAGGAGGTAGGCCAGGCTGAGGGGGCTTCTCAGGTAACTGTTCTTCCCTCTCTTCCCAAGGTAGTTAGAGCCTCTCCTTCTGTTGCCAAAACTTCTTTGAGAGGTAGGCCTACTTCAGTTTCAGTGGGGGCTTCTCCTAGCATTTCGGGTTCTGTACCTAAGAAACATATGCTTAAAATGGCAGAAGATTTGATTACTTTGATTAGAGGTTCTATGCCCGCGCCTGATAAGAGGCCTAGGGTGGAACCGGAGTTTGATAGTTTTGAACAGTGTTCAGAGGCTTCAGAGTCTTCTGGAAGACTTGCAGGAGTATCCTACTTATTCTGATTCTGATGTGGATGATTCCACTCCTACAGCTTCTCCTCCTGAGGATTTCTCATTTTCAGAGACTCTGCATTCCATGAGGGAGCACTTTAAATGGGAAGGCCAGGATTACTCTGATTCCAGGAAAAGGCTTAGGGAATTCTTGTTTTTACCCCAGCATAGGCCCTTAGCTATTCCTCCTGTGTTGAATGTGGTGGAAGATGTTTTGCAGAGGCTTCCTGAACCCTGACTCTTTGCCTCCTGCTCCTGTTAAGCCTGATAGGTATTATAGGGTGCCCGAAGCTCATAAGTATTTGTTTAAGAGTCCTAGGGCGGACCCAGACACTATTTCTCAGGGGCCTAAAGGTGTTAAGGCTTCTGTGGTTAAAAATCCTGTTCCCACTGATAAAGAGGCAAGGGCTTTGGATCGGTGGGGAAAGAAAGTGTATACTTCTTCCACTCTAGCCATGAGAGCGTTGAATTGTCAGTTTCACATGCTAAAATATCAGAATTATCTCCTTTCGCTATTAAAATCTAAGGTGGATGCTTTGGCGGAAGGTATTGAGTGTAAAGAGTTGCTGGATTTGGTTCATGTGTCTGAACAAGTGGGTAAGCATTCTTTGCAATGTGGTTTTGATGCTGTACAGGCCTCCTCGAGGGTGGCTGCTACTAGTTCTGTTCTTCGCAGGCATGCCTGGTTGAAGGATCAGAATTTAGCTGAGCATGTTAAGACAAGGATTTTGGATGCTCCTTTACAGTCTGATGTGTTGTTTGGATCGCCTGTGGAAGCAGTTTTAAAGAAAATGGAGGACAAAGCTAAGTCTATGCAAACTGTTAAGGATTTTTGCAGGTGCAGCCTCCAAGTTTAGTAGAAATTGGCCTGCTAAGGGGTGGACATATCCTGCTTATGATTCCCAGTCTAGGGGTAGGTCTAGACGTGGTAGGGGCAGGGCTCACGGTTCTTTAGGCCTAGAACAGGAGTTCACCTGCTCAGACTTCCGGTGAGGGCAGGGGTCAGTCCTTCGTAAGCAGACCCAATGACCTGTCTTTTCAGCTGCCAGTAGATTCTCGCCTGGCAGCTCCTTTGGGAGGAAGACTGTCTCTTTTCAAAGAAAATTGGGATTTAATTACTCAAGACAAATGGGTGTTGGATATCATTCACCACGGTTACAGATTTTATTTCCATACAATGCCCCTTTCAAAGGCATGCCAGACGTTCCTCCTCCACAAAGAAAGGAGGCTCACAAGCAAGTTTCTCAGTTACTAAAGATGGGGCCATTCAGCCAGTCCCTGTATCAGAAAGGGGCCTAGGATTTTATTCTCGCCTGTTCCTAGTACCAAAGAAGGGGAACACGTGGAGACCAATTTTGGATTTATCTCTCCTCAACACTTTTCTGGACATTCCCAAGTTCAAGATGTTGACGTTACAACAGCTTTTACCTCTGCTGGGCAAAGATCACTGGATGGTAACTTTAGATCTCAAGGAAGCTTACCTTCATGTGCCTATACGGCTAAGTTGCAGGAAGTATCTGCGGTTTCGAGCTGGAAATTCTCATTATCAGTTCTCTGCATTGCCCTTTGGCTTATCTACTGCCCAGAGTATTCACAAAGGTTCTGGCTCCAGTGATAGCTTACTTCAGGCTTCAAGGAATTCAAATCTATCCTTACTTGGACGACTGCCTGATTCTGGCTCAAGAAAAGGAAGACCTTCTACAGCATCTGGAATATGTTATAGCAGTGCTAAGATGCCTAGGGTATTCTGTGAACGAAATAAAGTCCAGTCTAGTACCCTCTCAAGACATGTGCTTTCTGGGTGTGAGACTGAATACAGCAGCCCAGATGGCCTTTTAACCCCGGACAAACAAAAAGTCTGTCACTTTACTTCCATCAGCTATCTCATCAGTCCGTGCTGACTGCAAGGACAGTCCTTCAAGCATTAGGGTTCATGGCATCTTGTATTCTGGTGCTTCCCAATGCCAAACTGCATATGAGGAAGTTACAATGGTATCTCAAAACGTATGGACACAGCACTGCCAGGATTTGGACACTGTCATTCAAATACTACCTTGCCTTCAAAAAGAATTTTTGTGGTGGGCTCAGGAATGTCACCTAAACAAGGGACTCTCTGTGACCCGCCAGAGGCGAGTCAGATTTTAACGACAGATGCCTCGGACATTGCTTGGGGAGCTCATCTAAATGGAAAGTGGATACAAGACAAGTGGCCTGCCAGACTACAGCATCTACATATCAACATGAAGGAGATGTTAGCAGTCCAGTTTGCATTAATGGCTTTCAAGGAGTTACTTCTTCCAGGGCAGGTGTTGATTCTAACAGACAACACAACTGTCATGTGGTACATCAACAAGCAAGGGGAACACATTCTTATCCGCTATGCAGGCAAGCAATGATTTTATGGGAGATTGCGCTAAGCTTGCAACTAACTCTTCAGGCAAGGTTTCTGCCGGGAGCACAGAATTCCTTAGCAGATGTGTTAAGCAGACAAATCATGGATCCCCACGAGTGGAAACTGGATCTTCATGTATTTCAAAATTGACAGTGTCATGGGGAACTCCAGACATAGATCTGTTCGCTTCTCCACTAAACCACCAGCTGCCACAGTATTGCACAAAGGGGTTTCATCACACAGCTTGGAAAGTGGATGCTCTGTCTTTCAGTTGGAAAAACCTTCATGTGTATGCCTTTCCTCCTCTGCCTCTTCTTCCAAAGGTATTATTAAAGGTCAGACAAGACAGGCCAAGGATGATTTTGATAGCTCCAGATTGGCCTCGGCAACACTGGTACCCACTACTACGGAGTCTGGTAAGGAAGCCTCCATGGCCTTTACCTCTGATTCCTCATCTGTTATCTCAGAAGGATGGTCATCTGCTCAATGTCAAGCTTCACTCTCTTCATCTAACAGCCTGGCATGTTCTGTGTTGAAACACAGCAGGTCTCAACTTCCTCAACAAGTTCTAAAGGTGATTATGGAAGCTAGAAGACCTAGTACAAGGAAAGTGTACGCAGAAAAATGGAAGAGATTTTTATTTTGGAGTACAGCAAAGAATTTGCAGGTTTCTGAGCCTAATTTGAGTGTGGCTCTTCAATATCTTACTGAGTTATTGGACAAAGGTTTGTCCTTCTCTTCCATTAAGATTCATGCTGCAGCAATTTCAGCTCACTATGATTGTGACCCACCATTGTTTTCGCATCCTTTGTTCAAGCAGTTTCTTAGAGGGCAAAGAATATAAGACCCCACGTAAAGCTCCTACTCCTGCTTGGGATCTCAATTTTGTGTTGGAAAAACTTACTCTACAACCTTTTGAGCCTGCGGCTACTGCTGAATTGAAATACTTGTCATGGAAGACTGCTTTTCTGTTGGCTATTACTTCTGCAAGAAGGGTGTCTGAGTTGCAGGCCCTTATGGCAGTAGAGCCATTTTGATTTTCCATAAGGATAGGGTATCATTACGTACTAATCCTTCCTTTATGCCTAAGGTGGTTTCTAGTGTGGCTTTAAACCAAACTATTCATTTGCCTACTTTTTATGCAGACCCCCAAAATAAAGGGGAAAAGATTTTGCACACTTTAGATGTACACAGGCAATTGCGTTATTATTTAAGCAGGACTAAGGATTTCAGGCAGTCTCAGCAGTTGTTTGTTTCTTTTGCTTTGAGTTCACAGGGTAAGCCTGTATCAAAACAAACTATTTCTAGGTGGATTGGCTTTTGCATTGCATTTTGTTATTCCCATCATGGCAAGGAGATTCCAGCTGGGATTAGGCCTCATTCCACTAGGGCTACTGCCACTTCAACAGCATTTCTAAGGGGGGTGGCAACTAAGGATATTTTGGAAGCAGCTACTTGGAGTTCAGTGCATACTTTCTCTAAGCATTATCACCTTCCTATCTACTCTAAGTCTAGGGCTGGTTTTGCCACAGCTGTCTTGCAAGGCATGTTGTCAGCTCCTGCTTCTTTATGATTTGCCAGCCTCCCTTACCTCTGCTTTGGGATTCTACCCAATAGTAAGGACTGCAGCAATGGGGCCTAAGAACATAGTACAGTTTTGTACCTACCATAAATGTAGATGTTCGAGGATCCCCATTGCTGCAGTCCAATTCCTCCCTCCTTCCCCTCTGTGTTTAGGGGTGGTTGTGTAGGTGAGGTTACATGCTTATATTTTTGTATATATTCTTGTATATATTGTACATATTTTTGGTACAGGTATTTTGGGCCTTGTCTTTTTAGGGTCTTCTGACATCTGGGGCAAGAAAAGACTGAGGATATGGCGTCGGTCATGCGCATTAGTACCCTGTCGTACTGTCGTCAGTCTAATGCGCTGACCGACGTCAGCCTTATACTCTGGTATTCGGGCCGACTGGACGCGGACTATACCCAATAGTAAGGACTGCAGCAATGGGGATCCTCGAACATCTACATTTATGGTAGGTACAAAACTGTACTTTTCCTTTTGTAATAGATTAACTGGTCCTTTCACAGATGCCAGACAGTTTTTGAAATGAAGGGTCTGCATTCTATATAGCAGAGAGTGGCAAGAAGGTAAAAAGTACTGCTGGGCAGCTTTCAGAAGGAGCAGTGATAGTGGATAGAAGTGGAGGGACATTTACACATAAGCACACGCAGTCAGACACACACACACGAATATATGCACTTCAAATCTATCTCCAGCTTGGACCCAGGAAAATATGAGTAGCTTCTAGAGAAGTTTACATTTGATTCATCAACTAGATTTGCTTTTGGATAATTGGACATCACTCAGTTTAAAGGATGCCCAGTTGATATGTCATACATGGACTAGAGTGATTAAGCTCCAGTATTTGGAAAAAGACAAACAAGTTAAGCTCCAGAATGGTGTGTGTGATCCGATCTCAAATGTTAATCACCCCCAGATAAAGTTTTAAGGTCGGATCCCATGCTAGTCTGGAAAGTCTGCTTATACTGACCAGCAAATGACAGCAGCAGAATAAAAAAAATTCTGCCTGCTTGTCTGTTCCAGTAACAAGTCAAGTTCCAGCAGTGAACTTAGAAACTTGCTAGAATAACAGGATTTCTGTTCGCATGTATTTTATGAAAGATGTGAACTGTGAAACTCCAATACATGTTATTTAGTGACTTCAGTCCTCATTGGTTTGTCCAAAAGCACAGATTTTATGAGGAACAAACCAAACATATGAAGCAGTAATTTGGACGTTCTGTGAAAATATAGACAGTGGGAGAGGCATGAAAGGTAAGAGTAAAAGTGATGTACAGCATTGCACTGCCTTTCTGACAGTGTCTGTTCTCAACATGGATGCCAAGATTCACCTCTTGAGCTTGGCTCTTGAGGTGAATTTCTTGGTATCCATGTTTTGAACACATAATGAATGGGTTATGATCGGCAAGCCAATCATAATCTAATTTGTTATGTTTGTGGAAGCAAAAGGCCTAAGTTAATGGCATGCCATTCAGCCTGCAAAGAAGTTACCCCCCCCCCCCTTTAAACCGGAGCACAACTTTTACAGTACTGCTTGTTAGATTTAAGCTTGTGATATGTAAACATGAATATACATATTACATCTTTTGCATTGTGCCAGATTTTTTTTTTTGTTGTGGTGGGGCACAACTACTACATTGTGGAAACCTACTTTATAGTTGTCAAAGATATATGGAAGTACTATTGAAGAATAAAACCTGTTGGTATAAAGTAAGAAAATAAACTTTGTTATTGGTAGTGGGAAATGCATTATGACTTAGTTTTTAATTTAGTTTAATTTCACACTGTTGTTCTCTTGCACTGCTTTATTCACCTAACTTTCTTTGCTTTAAACTGTTGAACAGCTGTAGTAAATAGACTGCATATATGTCAGTGATGTGCCTATGCACATATCTGTAATAGTGCTCTCTTCTGGGAACAATAGTAGTTAGCAAAATTATTATACTTAAGACAAATGTAAGGGTGGTATTCGAAGTCTTGGGCTGCACAGATGGGCAAGGTGAATGTGTGAAGCTTGCTGCTGTGATGTACAAATGCAATCAACACAAATGACTTATCATACTCCTGCCTATTTTCATACTGTGCTATGCAGCATTTTCACATGGCAGCTAAGCTGGTTAACAGAAGCAGACACCCACTCCTCTTACATGGATTCACTTGACAAGGTACCCCCTAACACCTTGATCCTTGGTCACTTCAACTACCCCATCATAGACTGGGTGAACTATTCCTGTACTAATGCACTCCCTCAACGATTCCTTGCCTTCATCAGTTTTAACCAGCTCGTCTCATCCCCCACAGCGGGGAGATAACATTCTGGACTTGGTTCTTACCAACATGGGTGACCAATGTACTACTCCCATAGTATGTTCTTCCCTGGTGAGACCAGGTCATCGGACTGTGTCGTTCGAAGATCATCTTAGTGTTTCACTGTTGCAGTCATCACACTTGGGTTATTCTGCCAGGGGTAGCCCTCAGTTGGCCTGAATACCAGAGGCTTAGTATTTCTGTGTCTGTTGCTGTCGCTTCAGTACTGATGTCGGGTTGTCAGAGGTATAAAATCAGTCAGCCGACACCATTACATCAGTCTTTCTTGCCAAAGAGCCTGAAGCAGAAGCAGTTTACACTAGTGCTGGTCGGCCGCTACCTGAGTTTTCGTTTCTGAATTTGAATCATCCTGAAATCTTCTAAAGCTAAGTACCCCGTTGGGGATCCTTTTTTCTTGCTCTAACCGATGTTAGAAAAAGTTAACAATTGTCTCGCCTGTGGAAAGCAAATACCACACTGAGATTTCCATTCTTACTGCATCACCTGTTTAAGCCCAGGCGACGACGTACCTCGCTGTCGGTTTTGTGCTTTGTTCAACCCCCGAACTATTCGCCCTTATTGTAGCTAAATACTTTCGTTTTCGATCTCCGTATTCTGAACTGGCTTCGGTAAGTCATCCAACTACCGATCTTTCAAAAAAACGTAAGGATAAAGACCGAGACTGCACAGGTCCAAAACTGCCAACGACGCTTCTGTTAAGCTAGTCGCCAGTTCGCCGGTACTCGGTGAGGTGCTTTCACAGCCCCTGATGCCCACTTCGATGGATTTACAGGCCGCTACTGAGACCCGTTCGGAGTCCGGTATGCCGCGAGACTCTTTGACTACGAAACCTGCGGATGTCTCTACCTTGGATGGGTCCAGAACCACTGTGCAGGCACCGGCTTCTGAGGAATTTCTTCGCACTATCAACACAAACAGACTTTCTTCAAATCTCCAGTTCTTTCTAAAACTACCGAGTTTCTAAGGCCAAGAGTATGAGCTACGCCTAAAAAATAGACAACCCAAACTCACCAACGCCCGCTTCGTTGCCACAATCTCCGACGCTTAAAATGGCAGACCACCTGATAATGCTGGTTAGGGGAAGCCAGCCCTTCCCCCTGCTAAAAGAAAGAGACTTGTCCCCAGCAGCTTTATCTGACCAAGAGTCCGACTACTCTGAGGTTTCTGAATATGAAGACATGCCCTTTTCTGCCTATGAGGATTTAGATACAGAGGAATCCATTCCTTCTGCCTCACCTTCGGAGGACTTTTCTTTTGGTGAAACTCTGCATACTTTGAGAGAGCATTTCCATTGGGAATGCCAGGATTATCCTCAGGCCAAAAAGAGACTCGGGAATTTCTAGATTTACCACAGCATAGGCCCTTAGCTATCCCTCCTGTTCTGGATATTGTGGATGATGTCTTTATGGAGTCCATTCTAACTCCTGATACTTTAGCCCCTGCTCCAAGGAAACCTGACGGGTACTATAGAGTCCCTGACTCTCACAAATTTCTATTCAAAAATCCTACTGCTGACCCAGTGGTCATCCCCCAAGGAACTAGAGGAATAAAAGCAACTACAGATAAGAATCCCAACCCTTTGGACAGAGATTCCAGAGTTTGACAGATTGGGTAAAAAAGTATACACCTCTGCAACTCTCGCCACTAGAGTATTGAATTGTCAGTTCCACATGCTGAAATACCAGCAATATATTATGGAACTTTATTAAGCAAAAATTATCTACCTTTCCTGACTGTGCAGAAAATAAAGAATTACAAGAGCTTATGCATTCTGCAAGCGAAGTCAGAAAACCCTGCAATGTGGGTTTGATGCCCTAGAAGCATCTTGCAGGGCATCAGTAACAGGTTCTCTACTGCCTGGCTTAAGGAGCAGACCTTGCCAGACCATGTAAAATCAAAGTTATTGGACGCTCCACTGAACAAGGACAATCTCTTTGACACCAAAGCAGAAGAGGTTTTTAAAAATATGGAAGAAAAGGCTAAGTCTGTGCAGACAGTCAAAGATTTTTTGCAAGTGCAGCCTCCCAAGATTCAGTAGGCATTGCCCCTCAAAACATTGGTCCTTTCCAGCCCCCTCAAAGCCGTCTCAAACTAGACCCAAGGGAAACAGACCCCCTAGATTACAGTCTCCGGGTATGTAGAGATCTAAGCAGTGGAGTACCTCCACTTCTGAAGCAGGGAGTGCTGAGCCACCCCATTATGGAAAGAATTCACAATGACTTCTCAACTCCACTACTCCCCTCTTCTCTATTGCTCATGCCCCTAGGAGAAATACTTGCCCACCATGCAAAAAACTGGACCACCATCACCAGCGATTGATGGGTCCTAAACATAGTATCCCAGGAGTACAAATTTTATTTCCACACGCTGCCAACCCCAAAAGGGTTCCCAGACCTTCCTCCAAACCAGTGGGCAGAGGTACAAAACCAAGTTCAGTCCCTGCTCTGTATAAAGGCAATTCAGCCTGTTCCTGCAGAACAGATAGGCCAAGGTTTTTATTCCAGACTTTTCTTGGTACCCAGAAAAGAGGGCACCTTGGCACCCAATCTTAGATCTATTCATTCTAAATACCTTCCTGGTGGTACCAAAATTCAAAATGCTCACCCTGCAGCAGCTTCTCCCTATTCTGTCCAAAGATGCCTGGTTAGCCACCCTAGACCTAAAGAAGGCCTATCTGCACATCCCAGTCAGGGAATCCTGCAGGAAATATGTACAATGTTCTTCGTGTTTCACTGTTGCAGTCATTACATTTGGGTAATCCTGCTGACAGGTTGCCCTCGGCGGCCTGAATTCCAAAGTCTTGGATCCTACGTCGGCTGCTGTCGCCCCTTCCTGACATCAGGCCGTCAGGGGTATAAAAGAAGCAGCTGACGCCATTTTCTTCAGTCTTTCTTGCCGCGCGGTCCCCGAAGCAGAAGCAGTTGGCAAGTGCTGGTCGGCCGACTCCTGAGATTTTCGTATTTGAATTTCAGATCCAAAATCTTCAATAAAGCTAAGTACCTCATTGGGGAAACTTTTTTTCTTGCTCCAGACCGATGTCAGAAAAAGTTAATAACTGTATTTCTTGTGGGAAGCAAATACCTAATAAGGATTTTCATTCTTACTGTATTCCTTGCCTAGGCCCTGAGCACAACGTTTCTGGTGGTCAGTTTTGTGCTAGATTTAACCAACGCGCTATTAAGCGTCGGTATGATTGTGCTTTAAATTTTGGACGCCGATTTAATTGACCCTGAAATGTCGTCGGATAGCCATCCGACTACTGGAGTTTACAAAAAAACGCAAAGAAAAAGAGAGAGAAAAACAACCGGGGCCCAAAACCGACAAAGCTTCTCCTAAGCCAATCGCCAGTTCTCAGTGAGGAGCTTTCGCAGCCCCTGACGGCCGCTACCGGCTCCCACATGGAGTCGGCCATGCTGCTGGATACTCAAGGTATTGGAGCCTCGGACGCTAATCCCTCAGATGGGTTCGGAGCCGCTGAACAGGTACTGGCTTCTGAGGGTGTATTCAGACCTCAACATCTTTACATTAAAACGACTTCAGCTTCAAAGGCAAAGACTAAAGCACCTTCTAAAGCAAGGAAACAAACTCAAGAGCCACGTGGACAGTTCTCTATGCCCAAAAAACAGATGCTCAAAATGGCCAAAGACTTGATTACCTACCTGATCAGGGGTTCCCATCCCTCTCCTGATAAGAGGCCTAGGCAAGACACTGACTATGAATCTTCAGATCAGGTTTCGATTTCTTCTGATTCCTCTTCTGAACATGAATATTATCTTCCCCCCATGATGATTCTGATGCTAAAGAATCTATACCATCAGCATCTCCTCCTGAGGACTATTCCTTTGGAGAAATCTTGCACACCATGTGGGATCATTTCCACTGGGAGAGCCAAGATTTTTGAGAATCTAAAAAGAGGCTCAGGGATTTTCTATTACTACCTCAGCACAGGCCTCTAGCCATTCCACCTGTGTTAGACATTGTAGATGATGTGTTTTCGGAGTCTAGGCTGACCCCTGACTCCTTAACCCCAGCTCCTGTTAAGCCTGATAGATATTACAGGGTTCCTGACTCTCGCAAATTTATTTTTAAAAACCCTGCTGCTGTATTACAGGGTCCAAAGGGGGTTAAGGCTTCCACTGCAAAAAACCCAACCCCCTCTGACAGAGATTCAAGGGTACTGGATAGATGGGGGAAAAAGGTTTACACCTCTGCAACTTTGGCTATAAGGGCCTTAAACTGTCAATTTCATATGCTTAAGTATCAGGAACATGTCATGGGATTGCTTAAATAGAAAATGTTTAAATTCTGAGTGTACAGAAAACAAAGAAATGCGGGATGTGAAGTTGTACTATCACGCCATTTTGTTCTTACAAACGGGTTCGGAGCCGATCCCTCGGCTCCGAGTCGTTCGCTTTCCAAGCTCAGTCTCTCAGAGAAGCTCAAGACCTAGTGGATATCCCATGATTTCCTGCTGTATCTCCCCAGGTCTAGTTTGCCGCTGCAACGATTGCAAGCTCTCAAGAGTGAAGCTCGGGCCAGTGAAAACTTTTCTTACTTAAACTTTTTTGTAGTTTAAGAATTTATTTTCTTTGATAGTGTTAAATTAGTTAGTTTGGTAGAGTAGATTTTTTATAGTAATTTAGTAGTTGAAGGGTTTTTTTCTCCTTAGTAGTTGACAGGGCTCTGTCAATATATTATTATATACACATATAGTCAAGTGTGCTGTGGAGTGTTTTTTTTTCTAGTAGTTTAAGCTTTATAATATCTTAGGATAATTTAGTCGGTGTTTCTCTTTTTATATATATATATATATATATATATATATATCTATATATAAAATTATGGTAGAATACTTAAGCTTAATTGTTGTGTTTTTTTGTTGGACTTTAGTATGTCCGAAAAACAAAAGCCAGGTTTTAAGAGATGTGGTTGTGGACAGAAGATGTCCGTTACTGACAACCACACCACATGTGTGTATTGTCTTGGCTCTGTACATTTGCAAGAAGTCTGCTCTATCTGCCACTCCTTCAGTGCTAGAGTTCTACTAGAAAGAAGGAAGTTGGTAGATAGAGGGCTTCTAAAAACGGATTTTCAGGCCTCTCTTGAAAAAGCTGACCTCTCTTCAAAGACGTCGAAAGGGTCCAAGTCTTCTAGAGGATCTTCGGAGCCTAAGTCTCCGGCTCCGAGTACCTCTGGCGTGATTCGAATATCGGTTCCACAGACCTCGGGACCGAGTATCGATCCGCCTGTTCGATCTCGGTAGTGGAGCCGATTTTTGATGCACCCCAATGACCTATCCTCCAGTCGGTGCATTCTTCGGCTCCTTCGAGCCATCACTCTTCACACTCCTCCAAATTATCTGATGTGGATTTGGATAGAGTGGTGAAAAGGTTATTGGAGAACCCAGCCCTTGCCAAAATGTTATTTGCTTCGAGTCAAGTGACTTCGGAGCCGAATTTGCCCCTTGTTTCCTCCATTCCTCCTCCTCCTCCGAAACCCATCGAATCTTTGGAGCCGGGGCTGATGGAACCGATGCTAGTAGAACCTGTGGAGCCGAGGTTTGATCCTCTTCCCTCTGCTCCATCAACCTTGGTTTCTTCGGTACCAACGGAAGAACCTCGGGACCGACAGTCACTCGTCGACTCCGGTCTTGAGAGTCTAACAGACACTTCGGTTCCGACTGTACCGCTCTGTGCTTCGGTGCAGATGTCCTCGGCCCCGTCCTCTGGTTTGGAGCGTGGGGTCTCAGTTCGGAGCGATCGACCGATCTCTTCGGAGCAGTTCGATTCTTCGAATCGGGATTCTGGGGCCTTCGATGCCATGAGGAAGGTTTTGTCTGCTAAGACCACTACTTCCTCAGATCTGTCTTCACCTCTTCCCAAAGGGCCTCGTTTCTACCTCTTCTCCTCAGATCCCTTCTAAGCGTCGAGATCCAGGGCCTCAGGAATCCCCTTCGGGTGACCCCTCCTCCCTAGATACTTCTCCGGAGGCTCCCACCGAGGAAGTGCCTAGGAAGAAACTGTGAAAGAGGAAGTACTTAAATTCCCCTCAGGAATCTCTTACATCAGATACCGACGTGGAGGAATCAGAAGGGTCCCCACGGTCCCCCTTGGGCGATGTCTCATTTTCAGACATTCTAGAAATCCTGAAACAGAGAGGGGATTGGCAGTCCCTTGCCCCTACTGAGGACGAGTCTGTTCTCCTGAAGGCCTTTGGGTCTCACCCATCCACCTCTTGGATTACTCCGCCCTTTGAACTAATGGAACTAGTTGCTCGAAGGGAGTGGGAGTCTCCTGACACCATGGAACCAGTCCCTCGGAGGCCTAATAAGTTCATTACTGCACCATCAGACAAGTCCTTCTTGACAAAAGGAGTTCCGGTAGATACTATGGTGGTGGCGGCGGCCACTAAGAAAGAGATGTCTGATTCATCTTCTACTGTCCATCCTCCTAATAAAGATTCCAGGACTATGGACAGATATGGAAAACGCATTTTCAGTTCGGCGACATTTTCCATGAGATCTCTAAACTACCTAACTCATTTCACACGTCTTCAACGAGATCTCCTCAAAGAACTAGGAGACACTCTCCAGGGTAATGTAACTGATGCAGTCTCTGACAAGGTGAATGCACAACTCAACACCCTAAATTCCATAGTCAACTCATCCATGCGGCTCATTTCATATGCTGCTGAAGGTTCGAGTAGAGTGGCGGGTTCAGCGATTGGCTCTTGGGAGACTATCCTGGATGCTCCTGTGCTCCTTCGCGGAAGCCTTTAAGTCTTCATTTGTGAACACCCCCTTTGACTGATCGGCCTTGTTCGGTCCAAAAGTTAAGGAGACTCTTATGAGGTGTGAGCAAGAAGGAAAGACTCTATCTGCTGTCTGTTTTTCCACTCCAACCAGACCGTACCCCAAAGGGAAACGAAGTGGGAAAATGTGGTTCCGGAAACCTCAGGAAGATTTCCAAAACACACCTACAGATACCTCCTCCAGAGGCAGAGGAAGAGGTCAAAATGGAAGACTCCGTCCAATCGGCAGAGGTGGTCCGCAAAACCAGGGTAACTGGGACCAGTTCTCTGGCAAACCCTATCAGCGTTCCTGAAGGGAAGCCCGGCTGTTCTACTCTGGAGACAGTCTGGGGTCGCTTAGCTTTACACCCAAATGCCTGGCTAAACATCACAACAGATTCCTGGGTGAAAAGCATTATTACCAGAGGTTACCACATTCCCTTTATAAGAAATCCCCCTGTATTTGCAAAAAGTCCAGATGTTCCACCCAGTCTGAGAAAACTAGCAGAGATAGAGATTCAAAATCTTCTAGACAAGAGTCATCCAGTCAGTCCCGGCAGACCAAAGAGGATTCGGAACTTACTCCAGGTTCTTTTTAGTGCCAAAGAAGACTGGGGACTGGAGGCCCATTCTAGACCTCAGCAGGCTCAACGCCGTTGTAAAGAAGGAGAAGTTCCGGATGGTCATGCTGCAATCAATCCTCCCTTTTTTGTCAAAGGGGGGGAGTGGATGTGCTCTATAGATCTCAAGGATGCATACTACCATATCAAAATGGACAGAGCATCCAGAGATCATCTGCGTTTTCGGCTGGGAGCCAGTCATTACCAATTCAGAGCCCTGCCCTTTGGTCTCACCACAGCCCCCAGGGTGTTCCCCAAATGCATGGCGGTGGTTACGGCTCATCTGAGACTAATAGGATTCAGTGTTTCCGTATCTGGACGACTGGCTACTTACTGCCACCACCACGTATCAACTTCTGTGGACAAGAGACTACTTAATACATCTTTGTTCTTGTTTAGGTATCAGTCTAAATTTCGAGAAGTCTGCATTATTGCCCTCGCAGCATATTACCTTCTTAGGAGCAGAAATAGCCGCCATCAATGAAAAAGTCAAGTTGCCTCAATCCAGAATTGTCTCACTGAGGGATCAGTTATCCAGCCTCCTAGTTCTCGACAAAGCACCGGCGTCGCAGATGCTACAACTTTTGGGCACAATGGTGGCGGCCTTGATAGCAGTTCCCTTAGGCTGAATGCACATGCGGATATTACAGTGGCTACTTTTCGCTCAATGGTCCTACCAGAGTCTACCTTTATCATACGAGATTAGATTGACAACTCTTTGCAAGAAAGATCTCACTTGGTGGTTAATCAGCGACCAAGTGGCAAACTGTCGTCCCTTTGTTCTTCCCCAACCCGTAGCCACAGTGACCACAGATGCTTCCCTGATGGGGGGGAGGTCTTTTTCAGGGAAAGACTATCCAAGGCACTTGGTCGGTTATGGAGACTCATTTGCATATCAACGTTCTGGAGCTGAGAGCAGTGTCCCTAGCGTTGCAGCACTTTCACAACGCTCCTCCTCTAGCTACGATTGCCATCCAGATGGACAACATGTCGGTAGTCTGGTACATCAACAAACATGGGGGAACCAAGTCCTATCCCCCTATGCCGCGAGGCCCTGAGAATATGGCAGTGGGCTGTGTCCACCGGACGTTTTCTGACAGCAACGCACATCCTGGGATCTTCCAACGTGATAGCAGACAGTTTAAGCAGGGCTATGCTGCTGCCTCACGAGTGGTCTCTAAAACAGAGTGTGGCGGAACAGATCTTCCTCCGATGGGGCCGGCCTTGCTGCGACCTGTTTGCATCCGCAATGAATGCCAAATGCAGCAGCTACTTTGCCCTTTATCCCCCACCGGGGAACAAACCAAGGGACGCACTCGTGCACGATTGGCCCCTGGGTCTCCTATATGCCTTTCCACTGATCCCCTTAATTCCCAGATTTATTCAGAAAGCCAAAAGTCTAGGAAAGACAGTTATATTGATAGCCCCGTCTTGGCCTCGACAAATTTGGTTCCCCTTTTTGCGGAAATATCAACTGGAAGAACCGTGGATCCTGGACTCAGTGCCGGACCTACTGACCCATTCGTCGAATGTTCTTCATCCTTCCCTTCTCTCCCTAAATCTGACAGCTTGGCTGCTCCAATTCCCACTTTAGCCAGGTCTACTGATTTGTCCCCTGCCATCCAGTATATCATAGTTTCTTCTCACAAACTGTCTACCAGGAAATTCTACAATTGTAAGTGGAAACGATTCGTACATTGGGTTGCTCGCTACAACATTGATCCATATGTGGCGCCACTTCATATCATTCTGGAGTTTTTATCCTCATTGTTCAATAAGGGCTCAGCAGCTGCCACCATAAGAGTAGAATTAGCTGCTATCTCACACTTTCATGTAGGATGTGATGGATCTAACATTATGGCGCATAGGCTTTGTAAAGCGTTCCTAAAAGGAACCCATCACCTCAGACCACCGGTTAGACACCCTATTTCTCCCTGGAATTTAAATATCATATCACAATTGATGCTTTCCCCGTTCGAACCAGCCTCTTCATGCCATCTGAAATTCCTTTCATGGAAGACTTTTTTTCTTGGTAGCCATTACTTCCGCACATAGAGTGTCTGAACTGCAGGCATTGTCCTCCAGACCGCCATATTTAATTTTTCACCCAGACAAGAGTTTCTCTTAGGACTAACCCCACTTTCCTTCCCAAAGTGTGCTCAGAGAGCAACCTAAATCAATCCATCGAACTTCCTACCTTCTTCAGACATCACACCAACAAACTAGAATATATGTTGCATAAGCTTGACGTGCACCGGCAGCTAAGGTTCTACCTTGACCGTACTAAGGATTTCAGACAGACTGAACAGCTGTTTGTTTCGTTCGCTGATAACAGGAAGGGACATGCAGTTTCAAAAACCACTTTATCCAGATGGCTGGCTAACTGTATCAAATTTGTTTACGTGTCTACTAATTAGTCATTGTCCTCTGACGTTAAAGCCCATTCTACCCGGGCCGTGTCTACATCCCTGGCGTATGCTGCCCGTTTGCCTTTAGATGTTATCTGTGCAGCTGCCACATGGTCTAAGCCTCACGCGTTCATCACTCACTATAAAGTGGACAGGGCTTCCAGAGACAGGGCCTCCTTTGGTTCCACTGTGCTCAGGAATGTTCTCCCGTGAGGCACCCAGGATTAGGGTGCTTGGGACGCTACCCATTTGTTCTTACATTCCCTCCCTCCGTGGAGAGTGATGGTTGCCTTAGCAGGGAGGTCAGTTTTGGTCATTTTTAGATCAGCCTACCCTTGGGCAGGTTGCCTCCTTCCTCTATTTTTGTTTTCTTCTGGAATTCACGATTCAGAGGGTTGGTACCTTTCCTTGGTTTCCTGCGTTGCAGCTTGCTAGATCTGAGGAGTTACAGCAGGGAATCCTAGGATATCCACTAGGTCTTGAGCTTCTCTGAGAGTCTGAGCTTGGAAAGCGGCCGAATCGGAGCCGAGGGATCGGCTCCGATCCCGTTTGTAAGAACAAAAAGGCGAGATGTACAACACACATGGAACGTTATGGTAAGTACATAACTTCTTTATTGTATGCAGTAGAATAAGTTGGAAAACGTACTTTGCAATGTGGTTTTGATTCTTTGGAGGCCTCCTGCAGGGCTGCAGTTACGGGTTCTGTAATTAGAAGGCATGCTTGGTTAAAGGAACAAAATTTGTCTGATCATGTTGAATTATTAGATGCACCTTTACAGCATGATACTTTGTTTGGTGTTAAGGCAGAAGAAGTTTTAAAGAAAATGGAGGACAAAGCTAAATCTATGCAAACTGTCAAAGATTTTTTTTTTACAGGTACAGCCACCTAGGTTTATTAGACACTGGCCTACAAAAAATTGGTCCTTTCCTGTCAGACAGACCCCAAAGGGGCAGACCTAGACTCCCTAGGGGAAGATCTCAGGCGCAAGGTCCTTATAGGCCCAAGCAATGGGGTGCTTCTACCTCCAAAGCTGGAGAAGATAGATCACAAACATACAGAAAACAGTCCCTTTGACTTCCCCCTGCCGGCACGGCAGCACCCTTAGGGGGGAAATTAGCACTTTTTGCTCAAAATTGGCACATCATAACCCAGGACAAGTGGGTTCTAAACAGTGTCACAAGGCTACAAGTTCCACTTCCATACTCTACCAAAGGCAAACGGCTGACCAGATCTGCCAAAAAATCAATGGGCAGAGGCACAAAAACAAGTCTCATCCCTCATGGACATGGGGGCCATTCAACAAGTACCAGAGCAAGGAAAAGGATTTTACTCGACTGTTCTTGGTACCCAGAAAGGACAAGGCCTGGAGGCCGATACTGGACCTACTTTGAACACTTTCCTGGATATTCCAAAATTCAAAATGTTGACTTTGCAGCAGCTTCTGCCTATGCTGGCAAGAATGCTTGGCTTGTGACTTTATACCTAAAAGAGGCATACCTGCATGTTCCAGTCAGGCACTCATGCAGAAGATACCTAAGATTCAAATCTGGTTCAATGCGTTACCAATTCTCTGCACTGCCCTTTGGCTCATCTACTGCGCCCAGGGTCTTTACAAAGTGCCTGGCACCAGTAATTGCATTCTGCAGACAGAGGAATACAAATATAGGTTCATAGGTTCATACTAGGCTATCTGCCCTAGGGCATTTATAAGCCTAGCCAGAATGTGTTTGGCTTTCGCCACCCATTTTAAATTTATTTTGCTATGCCCTTTTTCGAGGTTAGTATACTGTGCCTCTAACAGTGACACAGAAGTGATACCCGGGGTAAACCTACGATCTCCCATCCACTCATAAAGATTCCTCTTGAAGAGAGTCAATGAGGGACTCTGCCTAACCTGGACTGTGATTTTATTCCAGAGTGAAGGGAGCCTCTGGGTTATGAATCTGTCCCTCCAGCATGTCCTATTTATTTCAGTGCTGAGGTTCAAGTCTCTCAAGCGCATAGCATGATGGGATTTGGATTTTCTGAGGTGCAGCATGTCCATTAATTCCGGGTTGGACATGGCTTTATATGTCAGGCACAGATCGCCTCTGAACAGGCGGTATGCCACTGAGTAGAGCTGGAGTTTCTTTAACGGGGCAGCATATGGCATCTGTTTGAGCCCTTTGATCCTCTTGGTGAGGTACTTTTGGGGGTCTTTCCAGTTGCTGCAGGTGTCTGGTAAGGTACATCCCAAAAGGGGCATTGTACTCAATTATGGGCCTGATGAGGGATGAGTGAAGAGGCACGATGACCTCCCCTGATCTAGATGTGAATCCCTTCATGGTTAGGTGGGCTATATAAAATGTTTTTCTAACCACTTTGGCCACGTGGTTGTCAAATGAGAGAATCAACTTGGGTCCCCAGGTCCCTAATTACTTCTTCTGTACTTAATGGATTACCACCTATGTGGTCATTTGTGGGCACTTTGTTTTTGCCAAAGGGGACGACTATACACTTCTTGGTGTTTAGCTTGCGGCCATGGCTCTGGCACCAGTTGTCTGTTTCTATGAGGCTCTTTTGGAGGATGCTTGTGTCGGCTGGAGAGTCTATTATGGTGCCCAGTTTGCAGTCATCTGCGAACTTGGTCAGCCACAGTCCTTCCGTGTTGGCCTGTACCTCCGAGAAATATATACCGAACAAGAGAGGTCCCAGGACTGAGCCTTGTGGGACACCACTTGTAACTGGTTTGGAGTCTGACATGGCTCCAGCAATTCTAACCATGTGGGTTCTGTCCTTGAGCCAGTTTGCAACCCATCTAGTGACATAGGGGTTTATATTTAAGCTGGTGAGCTTATCTATAATGCCCGAGTGGGGTATTGTATCGAAGGCTTTTGCGAGGTCCAGGTAGGCTGTGTGGACCACCTTCCCCTTGTCATTGGCCTTGGTGACTCTTTCAAAGAAATCAACCAGGTTTAAGAGGCAGGATCTGCCCTTAACAAAGCCGAACTGGGTAGGATCCAGTGTCTGTAGGTCCCCAATATCTTTATTTATGAGGTCCATGATGATCCTTTCCATAGCTTTGCAGACCAAGCTAGTCAGGCTTATGGGGCGATAGTTTCCAGGATCCGTTGAGGCACCACCTTTATGGAGAGGGACCACTGTTGCTGTACGCCACTCTTTGGGCACATATCCTGTAGTAAGGCTGAGACTGAACAGTAGTTTTATGTTTGGGTTTAGCTCTTCTTGGAGTTCATGTAGGACTCAGCCCGGGACACCATCTGGTCCCATTGATGCTGTGTTTTTTGCTTTGGAGAGGGCGGCTCTTACCTGAGCATCTGAGATGTCAGAGGGGCAGCACTCTGCTGGGATAGATATTTGCCCTTTGGTGGGAGAAGTTTGCGCTGAACCTGTCAGCTAGGATGTTAGCAATGTCTGTGGGTTCGGTGTATTTTTTGTCATTTTGGACTAATTCTGAGCATATCTGGGAATTGCAACCCAGGTTCCTAACATAACTAAAGAAAGCCTTGTTGATTATCCTTAGTGTCCTGTGCAATTTTTCTCTCGAAGCTGGCCTTGGACAATTTTATGAGTGCCCGTAGTTTTTTGCTAATACTGATCAGTGATGCCTTCCCTTTTTGGGATTTTACTCTATCATGTAGTAGCTTCCTCCTTCTATTGTATAGTTTGTTTATGGCTGGGGTCCACCAGACAGGACGTCTGCCTTTGGAGGATTGGGTCTTGGTTTTATTTGGGATTGCATGATCCATGCATTCCTGAAGGTGTTCATAGAATGCGTTTATAAAGGATTCTGCGGTCTGGGCCGTATTTTCCACAGGCCGGGGCTTTGAAGGATTCCACCTCGGTTTTGAGGAGTGTGAAATTTGCTTTAGAGAAGTTTTTCACTGTGGTTTTCTGGGCAGGGGGTGGGGTCGGGATGTGAATATCCAGTGAGATTAGTTTATGGTCTGATCTTACCAGTGAGGGATACACTTCTGGTCTGGAGCATAGAGTCCCCATGTTGGTGATGATCAGGTCCAGTATGTTTTCCCCTCTTGTGGGAGTGGTAACAAGTTGTTCCATAGCATTTGAGTTTATAAATTCTAGGAACCTTTGGGCTAGGGTGTTGGAGCTAGAGTAATGCTCCCAGTCTATGTTTGGGTAGTTTAAGTCACCCAATATGTTGGTGTTTGGAGAGACATTCATATTTTCCAGTGTTCTCAGAAAGGCCAAGTGGGGTTCCTGGGTTTGGGAGGGTGGTCTGTAGCAGGCTATAAACTGGAAGGTAGTTTTAACCACTGTTAGTTGCACATGGATAGTCTGTGATGCTTCGTGCTTTGCCACCAACCTGGAGGTGTGGGTATCTTTGATGAATATCGATACTCCCCCTCCTTTTGTGGTTTGGTCCAAGTTTTGGGGCCGAAAAGCATGGTATGAGGTATAACCTGGTAGTGCTGGGGTGCCTTCGGGAGCCCTGAACCAGGTTTCTGTTACTGCACAGATATCGATGTTCTCCATGCTAAGGAGAGTTTCGAGTGCATGCATCTTGAGGTTTAGACTTCTGGCGTTGAGTAGCATTACTCTTAGTTTCTTATCCCTTGTGATACCTATGGAGGTGAGTTTGTCTTTTGAGCCTTGCCTAAAAAAGGCACTATGGGGGTAGCAAGAGCCTTTGCCAATATCCGAAAGCCCAGGGGTGACAGGTGCAAGCCGTCCCTAGCGAAGCATCGTGGCTTGTCGAGCATATCGTCCCAAGCTGACAGGCATTAGATCCCCTTTGAATGACACCAGTACTTAAGCCAATTGTTGAAATTGATCAAATTGTCTTCATATTGTGGCATAATTCTTGGTGAGGGTAAGATGCTACTCAAGGTCAGGGTAATACCGGCCTGGGCTACATGGTCAGAGAGCTCCTTTGTCTCTTTTCATGTAGTCCAGGGAGGTACGTCTCGGGTCATTCACACCAGCATGGACAATGACTGAGTCATATTTGTACTTGCCTTGGAGTGACCTGAGTGCTTGTGTTGTGGCGGATCCTAGCGCCCGACAGGCTGCTCACTGTGACCCTCTCCTTGTTCAGCCTGGTGAGCGGGACGTCATTGTGCCTGACGATAGTCACCTATTACAAGTGTATCAGGTGTTTTTTTTAGTCCTAAGGGCTGTGACTGTTCGGCACACTGGCTTTGTGAGATATGTGTTGCACGTGTTTTGTTTTGGGGTAGCGGTTGCTTGGGTGTCTGCTTTGGAGGTCTCTGCTGCTTAGGCAGATCTTTATTTAGAGCCTCCGAGTATGTTTTTGTGTGATTATGTGTTTGGTTTGCTGTCGTGGTAGGTCTATGTGAGACTGGAATTGTAGTGAGTGCGGTTTCCTTCTCCTGACTGGTTATGCCATTACTGAGTTGAGAGAGCTTAGCCTCCAGTTTGGCTATATGGTTGCATCTCTCACATGTGTTGGAATTTGTTGGGAGGAGGAGAGGGTTGTCTGTGTACATGAGGCAGTTGTAACATTGCCTCAAGATTCCCAGATTCCCCAGCTGGACTGGAGAAGAGATTGACAACTGACCTTTGGACATGCTAGAATAATATTGGGAATTCCTTAATAATTGAAAACAAGGGCCAGTGGGGAGTGAGGGTGTAGTGCTTTTAATTTTTAGTGCTGACTTATATAATTGCTTTAGCGAGCAAGTGCCAGGTAACTTAAGTGCAATGTGTTACAAGTAACTTAAATGCAAAAACGACAAACAGTAACTTTCTTTCAAGTGAAACAAGGAAATAAGTACAGTAAGCAATGCAGATATCACTAGTGATCCACAGAAGCGGTGAGAAGCTGCGAGAAGCTGCGTATTAGGTGGAATTAGCTTTCCAGGGAAATAACAAGCAAACAGCAAGCATATAAACAAAGCTAGATTCAGCAGGCCTGGATCTAGTCTATGCTACAGCAAACAAGGTGTACCAATTTCAGTAAGAAACAGTTCAAATATTCAGGCACTATAAACCTTTAACCAGAAATTCCAAGCTCAGAAGGGCAGAGTCCAGCCTCTTCTCCCACAAGAGTGCAGACCACGAACCTTCTTAATGTAAAATAACTGGCCTGAAGCCAAGGGCTTAAACCAGAACTAATACACTTTAAGAATAACAGACACTGGGCTCTCAGTCAGCAGTTCCCAACTTAGAAGGATGAAAGCTACATGTCCTGCCACCACAGTGCATGCCACAAACCTTCCTAATGTAAAACAACTGGTCTGAAGCCCAAGTGCTTAATCCAAAAGACTTAGAATGATAGCTACACTTTAATCAAGTTACTACCAAGCAGTAATAAATACAATTGAATACTTTAAAGAATGACTGGATTAGTGCTCAAGTTACACAAAGAAAGCTAGATCCAGCAGGCCCAAATCCAGTCTATGCCACAGCAAACAAGGCGCACCAACTTCAGTAAGAAGCAGGTTCAGATATGCATGCACTATAAGCCTTTAACCAGAAATTCCCAGCTCAGAAGGGCAGAGTCCAGCCTCTCCTCCCACAAGAGTGCAGATCACGAACCCTCTTAATGTAAAATAACTGGCCTGAAAGCCCAAGTGCTTAAACCAGAATTAATACACTTTTAGAATAACAGACACTGAGCCCTCAATCAGCAGTTCCCAACCTAGAAGGATGTAAGCTACCTGTTCTGCCACTACACTGCAGACCACAAACCCTCTCAGTGCAAAACAACTGGTCCAAAGCCCAAGTGTTTAAACCAAAAGGCTTAGAATGAGTTACACCAAGCATTAATAAATACAACTGAGTACTGTTAAGATGATGCAAAAGTAAAATAAAGTAGGTAGAAACACAAGTACAGTAAAAGCAGATACATTTTTTTTTTCTGAACAAGTGCTGAGATCAAAGAAACAGATTTGAGTGCTGAAACTAGAAAACTGGCTAGTTATAAGAAAAAAAAACTAAGCTAGAAGGCTTCCCTCCAACACAGAAGGGCTTGGGGGCTCAGAAACCTACAAATAGTCTATACCACTTAACAGGAAAGGCAGGAAATGAGCTTAATTTTTTTTCTGTTTCCCAGAATGCTCTCTTTGTACACAGTAGGAGTGCCTGAAATCAGAATATGACCTCACTGCACTCAGTTGAGTGAGCAAATGAGATGGGCCCAGAAGGAGTATCCAAACACAAATTTACAAGAGGGGCGGGCAGTTTCAAGGCCACTAAGATTAACACCAAAACAAAAACAGGGACGGTGGGTGGGACTAACTGAAGAGCAGAGTCGAAACTTCCAGTTCAGTTAATATTCCTGCAACACACAGTTGAAATCAATTTAAATACTGTATTTTTTTGAAAAAAAAAGTGCAGAAAAAGGTACTTAAATTCTCTTATACGTCCAGTTGAATACAGCAAGTTCTTAGCCGGCCAAAGCTGAGGTTTTTAAGCAGAAAATATTTCACACTGTACCACTTAAATAGGCAAGGACAGGAAATCAAAGAATGTGGCTACCCCCACACCTGTAATTACTAGCAAATAACAAAATTCAGCAAACACTGACTAACTTCCAGTTCAGTTAATATTCCTGCAACACACAGTTAAAATCAATTTAAATACTGTATTTTTTTGAAAAAAAAAGTGCAGATAAAGGTACTTAAATTCTCTTATACGTCCAGTTGAATACAGCAAGTTCTTAGCCAGCCAAAGCTGAGTATCATTACTTGGACGACTGTCTCATTCAAGCAGAGAACAAGGGCATTCTTCAACATCTGGCGTTTGTGAAAAGACTTCTAACATGCCTAGGGTATACAGTCAACAAAAAGAAATCAAAACTAGTACCCTCACGAGAGATAATATTCCTGGGTGCTAGCTTGAATACAACTGCCCAGATGGCTTATCTCATGCCAGACAAAGGCAACTGACTACCTATTCCAAAAAGTTGGTAACAAAGGCCAAGGCCCAGTTATGTGCAAGAAAAATTTTGCAGGCTTTGGGCTTCATGGCATCCTGCATCCTACTAATTCCATATGCAAGACTGCATATGAGGAAACTTCAGTGGTACCTAAAAAGTGTTTGGATTCAACATTGCCACAGCCTGGAAACAGTCATTGCTCTCATTCTCTGCCTGCAGTGGGAGTTTCAATGGTGGGCAAAGGCTTGTCACCAGAACAAGGGACAGCCAATTCACATTACCACCAGCTAGGCAGACACTAACAACGGATGCATCAGACTATGCCTGAAGAGCCCACATGGCAGGAAGATGTATTCCAGGGCACATGGTCCTCAAACCAAATGCATCTACATATCAATCAAAAAGAGATGTTAGCTGTTCAAAATGCCCTGACAGCCTTCAAGGACCTACTTCATCCGGGACAACTACTGATAAAGACAGACAACACCACGGTCATGTGGTATATAAACAAGCAGGGGGGCACACATTCTTACCCCCTTTAAAGACTAGCCATGACCTTGTGGGACACAGCTTTGACTTACCAAGTAGATCTGCAGGCACAATTCCTGCCAGGAAAGGAAAATACTCTGGAAGACGAACTAAGCAGAAACCTCATGGATCCCCACGAGTGGAAGCTGGATCCACAAGTCTTCAGCATGATAACAAGGAAATGGGGATGCCCGGGCATAGATCTATTTGCCTCCCCTCTCAATTGCCAACTAAAAATATTCTGCACAAGGACTTATCATAGACAAGCATGGGAAGTGGGCGCCCTATCTTTCAGCTGGATATATGCCTTTCCGCCACTGCCTCTCCTCTCCAAGGTGCTCCTAAAGGTCAGACAGGAGAAGCCAAAGATGATACTGATTGCCCCAGACTGGCCACGCCAGTACTGGTATCCAATACTAAGAAACTTATCTCTATACCCAGCTTGGACCTTACCTCAAATACCTCGACTACTGTCACAGCAAGACAATCAGATCATGCACTGTCAACTCAGGACATTAAACTTGGGCAGCATGGCAAATAATGTAGTCACACAAAAAACACCTCTCAGTAAAGCTGTGATGGATGTCATTCTAGAAACCAGAAGGCCTAATACTGGAAAGTCTTGTGCTGGAAAATGGAAGAGATTCTGTGCCTGGAACCAGGCACAAGGAACCGATACAGCGATACCAAATATTCCTCAGATTTTACAATACGTAACTGAGATGCTGGGCAAAGGCCTATCTTTTTCATCAATAAAAATTCATGCCTCTGCCATTTCGGCTCATTACAATACAAAGCCACCACTTTTTTCTCACCCTTTATTAAGGCAGTACCTCAGAGAAGCAAAAAAAATTGACCCCCAAGGAGACTACCAATACCTGCATGGGACCTCAACTATGTCTTGGAAAAGCTCACCCTGCCTCCTTTTGAGCCAGCTGCAACCGCTGATATGAAGTTTTTATCTTGGAAAACAGCTCTGCTCTTAGCAATTACTTCTGCAAGACGATTTTCAGATCTACAGGCACTCATGGCTGTGGAACCTTTCATCATTTTTCATCCAGACAGGGTCTCTCTGAGGACAAACCCAACATTTATGCCTAATGTAGTGTCCAGTGTGGCTCTTAACAAGCCATCCATCTGCCAACCTTTTACCCAAATCCACAGAAAAAGGGGGAAAGAATTCTGCATTCTTTGGACATGCATAGACAGCTTAGATTCTACTTGGACAGAACCAAAGCTTTCAGAAAGACAGAGCAATTACTAGTGGCATATGCTGCAGGATCACAAGGAAAGCCTATCTCAAAGCAGACTATATCTAAGTGGCTAGGCCACTGTATTTGTTTCTGTACTTACACCATGGCAAACCAGTGCCTAAGGGCATTAGGCCTCATTCCACCAGTGCTGCAGCCACCTCAGCAGCCTTCCTCAGGGGAGTTCCAACCACAGACATTTTAGAGGCGGTTACTTGGAGTTCAGTACACACCTTTACAAATCATTATCATCTGCCACTCTACTCTAAATCCAGGGCAGGCTTTGCCACTGCAGTTCTGCAGGGCCTCATAGCCGCTCCTACTGCTGTCATAGTTCCAGCCTCCCAACCATAGCTGTGGGACTCTACCCAAATGTAATGACTGCAACACTGAAACACGAAAAACATAGTACAGTTGTGTACACTTACCATAAATGTAGATGTTCGAGTGTATACACTGTTGCAATCCAGGTTACCTACCCGCCTTCCCCATTTTTTTCTTTTGGATCTTATCTTTCCTTCTCTGATTTATACTATCTCTGTGGTGTATTTGCTTATAGATGAAGGTAAAATTTATATTGGTGTATTTCTGAATATATATATAAAATTTGGCTACCCTTTTTTGGGGGCACCTGACATCTGGGGCAAGAAAAACTGAAGAAAATGGCGTCAGCTGCTGCTTTTATACCCCTGATGTCAGGGAAGGGACGACAGCAGCCAACGTAGGACCCAAGACTTTGGAATTCAGGCCGGCTGAGGGCAACCTGCCAGCAGGATTACCCAAATGTAATGACTGCAACAATGAATACACTCTAACATTTATGGTAAGTGTACACAACTGTACAGGATCTATGCGTTATCAGTGATGTTATGTAGTCCAGTCTCGCCTACATTCTTACCCGTGGGTTCGGAGCCGAACCTCGGCTCTGACTCAGCCATACTCTAGCTCGAAGTGTTTCAATTGGCTGGGCTAAGAAGGTATCCCATGCTGCACTGCTCCCTTTCCCCAGATCTCGTTTGCCGCTCGTGTAGTTCGGAAGTGGTCTCGCTCTTGGCTGTGGCTAAGTATCACTTTTGTCTTTTATTGACCGTTTTTTTTTGCTTCAAAAAAGCTATTTTCATAGATGTGTGTTGCGTTTGTGTACTGGTCTAATATTTGGTGTAAATTTTTTCTGATATTGTCTTTTGTGGTGTCCCTGTTTCCCCTACGGGCTAGGCCCGTTTCAGTTAGAGGACCTAGTCCACCCCTTCTTCTGTGTTGCTTGATAGTGTTGGTAGG
Organism: Protopterus annectens; assembly: GCF_019279795.1. Lineage (NCBI taxonomy): Eukaryota > Metazoa > Chordata > Ceratodontiformes > Protopteridae > Protopterus > Protopterus annectens. The sequence continues at coordinate 75,448,133 of NC_056739.1, read as the reverse complement.
TACCTATCCCTCGGGCTAGGAAAGTTTAAGTTAGAGGACCTAGTCCTTTCCTTGTGTTCCTTTTGAGACCGATTAAGTTAGAGGTCTTTTGTAATTGTCTGTTGGTTTTGCTTAGTTCCTGCAATTTATATGTTAACGGTTGATTGTTAATGGTTTGTGTTTTCTCTCATTATGTCTAAGGATACAAAAGAGCATAAGCCCTCGGGCTTTAAGAAATGTACTAAATGTGGTTATAAGATGTCTATCACAGATGGACACACTGTGTTTTTTGTCTGGGGGCTATTCACTTCCAGGAATCTTCTACATTTTGCCATGCATTTAGCCCATGTGTTCTACAGGAGAAGAACAAACTAATTTTGAAAGGACTTTTGAAACCCTCCAAGGTGGATTTGGGAAGGGCTTCTAGCTTCAAGTCCTCTCCCTCGAAGAGTAAAACTTCTAAGGCTAAAAAGCATTCTCTGGCTCCATCTGCATCCTCAGAGCCTCCGGAGAACGTAGTGAAATGTAGTGTGGCATCCTCGGCTCCACTGTCCTCGGAGAAGCAGGAAGTTAGTGTATTGACTGAATCTGCTTTGGCTCCTAGTCCCTCGGAGCCGATTGCAGAGGTGCTAGTTCAGAGCCAGTCTCCAAATTTTAGGCCGGTCTCTCCTCCTCGTAGGTCTCCTTCGGAGAGGAGGTCTAGATCTCCTTCCTTATTTTCTAGGTCCTCCAGGACTCTTTGAGATGTGGATGTAGATAGACTGGTGTAGAGACTGCTCCAGTCACTGGTACTGGCAAAATTGTTTTCGGCTCCGGAGCCTGTCACCCAACCAGTGTCGATACTTCTTCCTTCAATCGAATCTCAGCTTTCGGAGCCGGAATGGTCGGCACCATCTGATGTCCCTAGGTCGGCTCCGATGGCCCATCCCATCCTGGCTTATCGGCCTCGGCTTCAGCTCCAACCCTGTCTGCTCTGTCCACGGGGTCCAGGACTCATGGTTCCTCGGTCAGACCAGAGGGGGAGGCCTCGGGTCGCTTTTTGGCTCCTAGCCTCTCTCTGTGCTTTGGCGCGGGGAAGCTTGACCCTTGCTTTGGCTTCAGACCTTGTTCTTTCTGCTCCGAGGTCTTCCACGGCTGGACGATCTTCGGAGCTGGGGGCATCAGCTTTCAAGGCCATGCGGAGCACACTGGCCAGGTCCTCAGCGACATCATTCGGCACTGACGCACTGTCCCCTCCAGCTCCGGTGCTGGTCTCTGATCGCCCTCTGTCTTTCGACAGCGCAGACCCAAGGCCTCAGGATACTCCCATGAGTGGTCCCCATATTTCTGAGGGCCCCACGTGTTTTTGCCTGAGGAGCCATCCAGAAAAAGAACGTGCAAGAGGAAGCACATAGACTCCCAAGATGAGTCCCTCACGTCAGACACCGACCTCGAGGAATCGGAGGGGTCCCCCAAGTCATCATCTGAGGATGTCCCTTTCTCTGACATCCTGGAAATTTTGAAGCAGAGGGGTGACTGGCCCTTCAAAGCTCCCTCCGCGGAGGAGTCTGTGTTCCTAAAGGCCTTTGGGGCTCATCCTTCTGCCTCCTGGGTGTCTCCACCCTTTGAGCTTTTGGATCTGGTTTGTCTAAGGGTGTGGGAAACCCCTGACTCTGTGCAACCAGTCCCCAGGAGTCGCAACAAATTGTCCGCCCCCTCTGACAGAGTTTCTATCCAAGGGAGTTCCTGTAGATGCCATGGTGGTGGCAGCGGCCACCAAGAAGGAACTGGCTGAGACTTCGTCTACCGTCCATCCTCCTAATAAGGAGTCTAGGACCATGGACCGGTACGGGAAGCATATGTTTTCTTCAGCGGCCTTTACTCTGCGGTCACTGAATTACTTATCTCATTTTACACAGCTCCAAAGAGATCTCCTCCTGAAAGAGCTTGGAGATGCTCTACAGGGTAACGTTTCTGATGCGGTGGCTCAGAAGGTCAAGGCTTAGATGTCTACCCTCAACTCTGATGCTAACTCCTCCATGAGGCTGATGTTTTACGCAGCCGAAGGAGCGGGTAGGGCAGCAAGTTTGGGAGTTGCTCTTAGGAGACACTCCTGGATGCACCTCTGTAATTTTGCGGAGGCCTTCAAGTCTGCGTTTACCAATGCCCCATTTGATGGTTCCTCCTCCTTCGAAACCAAGGTGAAGGACATAGGTACGATCAAGAGGGAAAAACTGCTGTGGGAGTCCGTTTTTCCCTACCCTCTAGGATTATCTCAAGACCCAGAGGGGTGGGAAGATGTGATTCAAAAAATCGTAGAGGTTTTTTTTCATGACTCACAAGGTGAGCCCCCCCTCCAGAGGCAGGGGAGGGGTGGTAATTCTGGTAGATGCTGCCGTGGGGGCAGAGGAGGCCCATGTAACCAGGGAGACTGCGATTCCTTTCGTGGTTCTTCCTACCAGCGCTCCTGATGGGAGGCCCTACTGTGCATTTCCGGAGCCAGTCGGGGGTCGCATTTCACTATACCCAGAGGCCTGGCAAAGTATCACTCAGGACCAATGGGTATTAAAAATAGTTTCCAGAGGATATTGCATTCCCTTCTTTTCAGTTCCCCCCTCCGATCAAAAAAATCCCAGGTGTTCCACCCAATCAAAGGGATTCCGCAGCTTCAGAGGTTTTAAAGCTGCTAGAAAAAGGAGCCATCCAGCCCGTCTCCTCAGACCAGATCGGATTAGGGACTTACTCCAGATTCTTTTTGGTGCCAAAAAGGACAGGGGACCCGAGACCCATTTTGGATCTCAGCAGATTTGAACACCCATGTGAAGAAGTCCAAGTTCCGAATGGTCACGTTGCAATCTATTCTCCCATTGTTGGGGAAAAAAGTGTGGATGTGCTCCATCGACCTCAAGGATGCTTACTACCATATAAAGATGGACAGGGCATCCAAAAGTCATCTACACTTCCGGTTGGGAGCCAGTCATTTTCAATTTCGTGCCCTGCCCTTTGGTCTCACCACAGCCCCCAAGGTGTTCACCAAATGCATGGCAGTGGCGATGGCTCTCTTGAGACGTCAGGGATTCCAAGTGTTTCCATACCTGGACAACTGGCTCCTTTCTGCCACCACCAGGCATCTACTGCTACAGACCAGAGACGCCACTATCAAACTGTGTCAACAATTAGGCATCACTGTAAATTGGGAAAAGTCTGCCTTGTTGCTCTCGCAGCCTGTCACCTTTATATGCATCGAGTTTGACACTGTGCTCATGAGAGCATTTTTACCACTAGAAAGGACTCAAAGTTTACAACTGCAGGTGTACGCATTACTCCCTTTGAGAAGAGTGAAGGCAAGATTGATCCTCAAATTGTTTGGGACGATGGCTGCTACAATTATGCTGGTTCCTCTGACGAGGCTACACATGAGGCTCCTTCAATGGCTACTCTTCGCCCAGTGGTCTCTGCAACATCTTCCTCTTTCTCATCTCATAATAATCACAGACAGGTGCAAGCAGGATCTGTACTGGTGGCTTCACACCAGCAACCTCGATGCGGGAAAACCTTTTGTTCCGTCCCCTCCAGTTGCCACAGTGACCATGGACGCCTCCCAGATAGGGTGGGGGGGGCATTATCTAAGCAGGACAGTCCAAGGCACGTGGCAGGAACACGAGATGCATCTGCATATCAATGTCCTGGAGATGAGAGCAGTGCTACTGTCATTGCAAGCACTTCAGAGCTTTCTTCCTCTCGAGACAGTTGCGATCCACACAGACAATATGTCGGTGGTATGGTATCTAAACAAACAGGGAGGAACCAAGTCGTACCTCCTTTGCAGAGATACCATGTGAGTGAGGCAGTTGGGCAGTGGCTTCCCCGGAATGTAGAAAACGTTGGGAAGTCCAGTGTGACTGCCGACAGGTTGAGCAGAGCTATTCTGATGCCTACGAGTAGTCCCTGAACAATCGGGTTGCAGAGCAGATTTTCTGCAGGTGCGGTCAGCCTTGCTGTGACCTATTTGCCAGCCCTCTCAATACCAAATGCAGCAGCTGCTTCACCCTTATCCCCCTTCGGGGGGAGTCACCCAGGGACGCACTAGTTCGAGTGGCCCTCCAGTCTACTGCATGCCTTCCCTCCTGTTCCTCTGCTGACAGAGGTTATTCAGAAAGCGCAATCTTTGGGAAGCAAAATGATTGATTGCTCCACATTGGTCTCATCAAATTTGGTTCCCCTTTCTCCATCCTTATCTGGTGGACGCCCCCTGGATTCTGGACTCTCAGCCAGATTTGCTGACTCATGTCAGGGCAGCTCCATCCCTCTCTTCAGACCCTCTGATTGACAGCCTGACTCCTCCACTTCCATCATTAGTCAGGCTTCATAATTTTTCACCGATTGTTCATATTCTGTCTTCCTCCCATAAGCCTTCCACCAGAAAAATCTATTCCAGCAAATGGAAGAGATTTTTCATTTGGGCACATGCAAGACAAATTGATCCTTATACAGCTCCAATTTTGTCAGTCCTGAAGTTCCTCTCCAAGCTTTTCAACCAAGGATCAGCGGCCGCAACTGTTAAGGTCCAGTTGGCGGCTATTTCCACTTTTCACATCGCTGATGAGCCTAGTCTCATGGCACATAGACTTTGTAAGGCATTCCTGAAGGATACTATGCTGCTTCGTCCTCTAGTTTTTGAACCAGTTATGCCCTGGGACTTTTGTTCTACAGTGTCTCACTTCGCCCCCCTTTCAGCCTGCAGCCACTTGTGATTTAAAATCTATCTTTTTAGTAGCCATCACTTCAGCCAGACGTGTCTCAGCTTGCTTTATCAGTTAGACTACCTTACTTGATCTTTCATAAGGACAGGGTTTCTCTCAGACCAAACCCTTCCTTTCTACCGAAAGTGGCTTCCATTAGTAATCTAAACCAATCCATTGAACTACCTGTATTCTTTCCAGAGTTCTCGAACAAGGCAGAATTTAGATTTCATCAGCTGGATGTGCACAATTACGATTCTATTTACATAGAACGAAGGATCTCAGAAAATCTGATCAGTTGTTTGGCTCATTTTCAGAAAACAGGATTGGGACTCCTGTTTCCAAATTCACCTTGTCTAGATGGATTTCCAGTTGTATTTCATTCATTTATGCTTCAGGTGGCAGGGATTTACCATTTAGAGTGAAGACTCATTCTACCCGATCTGTGTCTACATCTACAGCCTTTCAGGCCAGGTTGTCTATGGATGATATTTGTGCTGCGGCTACATGGGCATCTCCTCACACCTTTGTTACTCACTACAAGTTAGATTTGGTGTCCAGAGGCAGGTCTTCCTTTGGTTCCACAGTGCTCAGGAGTATTTTCTACTGAGTCTCCCAGGATTCAGGTGCTGGGGACGCTATCCCACGGGTAAGAATGTAGGCGAGGTTGGACTACATAACATCAAGAAGTTATGTACTCACCGTAACGTTCGATGTATGTAGTCCATCTCGCCTCACATTGTTACTTACCCCCCTCCTTCCCCCATCCTGGAGGACCTAGGGGTTAGGTATGGTTTCAGATTCCTTTCTGGTTAGTATTTTCTTCCTTCGCTATATGTTGTACGTGGAGGAGTGAATGATTAGCTCGCAGCAAACAAGATCTGGGGAAGGGAGCAGTGCAGCATGGGATACCTTCTTAGCCCAGCCAATTGAAAGACTTCGAGCTAGACTATGGCCGAGTCGGAGCCGAGGTTCGGCTCCAAACCCACGAGTAAGAATGTGAGGCGACATCTACTACATACATCGAACGTTATGGTGAGTGCATAACTTCTTGTTCGTGTTTCATTGGTGCAGTCATCACACTTGGGTTATCTGCCTGCAGGTAGTCCTCAAGTCGGCCCGAATACCAGAGTCTTAGGATTTCTGTGTTGGATGCTCTCCTCTTCCATGACAGCAGGTCGTCAGGGGTATAAAACATGCAGCCAACGCCATTACGTCAGTCTTTCTTGACGTGGAGGAGCCTGAAACAGAAGCAGTTCACAAGTGCTGGTCGGCTGCTTCCTGAAATTTTCGTTTTTTGAGTTTCAAACCTGACGTTTTCTAAAGCTAAGTACCCCATTGGGGATCCTTTTTTCTTGCTCTAACCAATGTCAGAAAAAGTTAACAATTGTCTTGCCTTTGGAAAGCAAATACCTCGCAGAGATTTTCATTCTTGCTGTGTCACCTGTTTAGGTACAGATCACGATATCCCGCTCTGTCGGTTTTGTGCCTTGTTTAATGCCCGAACCAGTCATCGTTGGGCTATCTTTGTTGCTAAATTCTTTCGCTCTCATTCACCATATTCCGAAATGGCTTTGATAAGCCATCAGACTACTGATGATCTGAAAAAACGTAGAGAGACAGACCACATAGGTCCAAAACTGCCGACTCCACTTCTGTTAAGCTAGTTGTCAGTCCGCCAGTACTCAGTGAGGCGCTTTTGCAGCCTCTGCTGCCTGCTTCTGCAGATTTGCAGGCCTCTGCTGAGACCCATTCGGAGTCCGGTATGCCGCGAGATGCTTCTTCGACTATGGAACCTGCGGATGTCTCTGTTTTGGATGGGACCAGAGCCTCTGTGCAGGCACAGACTTCTGAGGGTGTATTCCAACCTACCGATGTTAGTATTAAACTAACTACTTCGTTTTTAGCTAAAACTACCAAGTTTCTCAGGCCCAGAGTTCGCACTACGCCTAGAAAACCGACAACCAAAGCGCATGCTCAAGCTTCCATGCCACAAAAAGAAATGCTTAGAATGGCTGAAGACCTTATTACTCTAATTAGGGGAAGCCAGCCTTCCCCTGCTAAAACACAAAAAATTGTTTCCTTCTGATTCTACAGACCAGAAGTCCGATGACTCTGACCCTTCTGATTACCAGGACATAATCTTATCAACCTATGAGGATTCAGATGCAGAGAAATCTATTCCCTCTGCCTCCCCTCCAGAGGATTTTTCTTTTGGTGAAACCTTGCATACTTTGAGAGTATTTCCGGCTACCCTCTGTCCAAAAGAGACTGTGAGAATTTTTAGAGTTGCCTCAGCACAGGCCTCTAGCTATACCCCCTGTCCTGGATATTGTAGATGATGTCTTCATGGAATCCAGTCTTACGCCTGCCACTTTACCACCGACCCCTGGAAAGCCTGACAGGTACTACAGAGTACCCGAGTCTCTCAAATATCTATTTTAAGAATCCTTCTGCAGATCCAGAGACCATTTCCCAGAGACCTAAAGGCATTAAGGCTTTTACAGCCAAAAACCCTACACCTTCAGACAAGGATTCAAGAGCTTTAGACAGAATGGGGTAAGACTGTATATACCTCTGCAACTCTTGCCATCAGAGCTTTGAATTGCCAGTTTCACATGTTGAAGTACCAGCAACATATTATGGAACTAATTAAACAAAAAAAATGGTGTTACTTCCAGATTGTGCAGAAGATAGATTTACAAGAGTTGATGCATTCTGCAAACCAAGTTAGTAAACAGCTTTGCAGTGTGGTTTTGATGCTTTTGAAGCATCTTGCAGGGCTGCAGTCACTGGGTTTGTACTGAGAAGGCATGCTTAGCTGAAGGAACAAATCTTGCCAGATTATGTCAAAGCAAAATTACTAGACGTTCCTTTAAATCAGGACCGTTTGTTTGGTACCAAAGCAGAAGTAGTTCTTAAGTAGATGGAGGAAGAAAAAGATAAATCTATGTAAACTGTCAAAGATTTCTTACAGGTGCAGCCACCTAGATTCAGTAGGCATTGTCCTTCTAAAAACTGATCCTTTCCAGCACCTCCCAGGCCTTCTCAGTCCAAATCCAGGGGAAACGGACCACCAAGACTTCAGTCTCAGGGTATGCAGAGATCTAAATAATGGAGTGCTCCCACAAACAGGGAGTGGTAAGCCACCCCTTATGGAAAAAAATCACAATGACTTTTCAGTTATCCTTCCCAGCCATGCTCAATTTGCACCCCTAGGAGGAAAACTTGCCCTTCATGCAACTGGATGTCTATTACTCAGGAACGATGGGTTGTATCCCAGGGATACAGATTCTGCTTCCATTCACTGCCAACCCCAAACGAGTTGCCAAACCTTCCTCCAAACCAGTGGGCAGAGGCTCAGAAGCAAATACTTTCCCTTCTCAGTGTCAGAGCTATTCAACCTGTTCCAGTAGAACAAAGGGGACAGGGTTTCTACACCAAACTGTTCCTGGTGCCCAGAAAAGAGGGCTCTTGGTGCCCTATCCTGGATCTATCAATTCTTATGGTCCCAAAATTCAAAATGCTTACTCTGCAGCGGCTTCTCCCAATAATAGCCAAGGATGCCTGGTTAGTCTCCCCAGACTTAAGAAGCTTATCTGCACATCCCCATAAGGGAGTCTTGTAGGAAATATCTACATTTCAGGGCAGGCTCTCTGCACTATCCATTCTCTGCACTTCCCTTTGGCTTATCTACTGCGTCCAAAGTATTCACAAAGTGCGTGGCTCCAGCCATTGCGTACTGCAGGCAGAGAAATATTCAAATTTACCCATACTTGGACGATTGCCTAATTCAGGCGGACAGTCAGGAATTGCTACTTTAGCACCTGGCATTTTGTAAAAAGATTCCTAACTTCACTGGAGTTACACCATCAATGAAAAGAAATCACAACTGGCGCCCAGTCAAAAAATTGTATTCCTGGGAGCAAGCTTGAACACAACTTCCCAGATGGCATTCCTCACTCCAGAAAATGAGGTCTGTTTGACAAACTACTTCAAACTAATGGTCACCAAAACCCAGCAATCTGCAAGGAAAGTACTGCAAGCCCTAGGGTTCATGGCCTCATGCATTCTGCTAATTCCATATGCAAGACTGCATATGAAGAAACTTCAGTGATGCTTAAAAGTCTCTTGTGTCAACATTCTCAGGACCTGGGAACAGTGATTCCTATCATACTTTGTTTAAGGGTGGAGTTCCTTTGGTGGGTAGAAACATGCAACCACAACAAGGGACTGCTTTTCACCCAACCCCTCGCCGCCCAAACCCTGACAACAGACGCATCAGACTGTGCATGGTGGGGGGGGGCTCACATGGCAGGCAAATGCATTAAAGGCAAATGGAGGCCAGAACAAATTCTCCTGCATATCAATCAAAAAGAGATGCTAGCTGTACAGAATGGTCTGACAGCCTTCAAAAACCAAATCCTTCCAGGACAGCTCCTGATAGACAGGACAACACCACAGTTATGTGGTACATAAACAAGCGGGGGGGTGGGGCTTTCTTACCCACTCTACAAGTTAGCCATGGCCCTGTGGAACACAGTGCTGAGCAGCCAAGTGAACACTTTACAAGCTCAATTCCTGCCAGGCAAACAAAATTCACTGGCAGACGACTTAAGCAGAAATCTACTGGACCCACACAAGTGGAAATTGGAGTCCAACTCATTCAAACTTCTAATCCAGAGGTGGGGGACACCGGAGGTGGACCTGTTTGCCTCCTCTGAGAACTACCAATTGAGCAAATTCTGCACCAGGAACCCTCACAGCAGGGCCTGGAAGGTGGATGCCCTATCCTTCACATGGGAAATCCTCAATTTATGCCCCCCCCCTCTGCCCCTCCTCTCGAATGTACTACTCAAGATCAAACAGGACAGGCCAAGGGCAATCCTTATTGCCCCAGACTGGCCACACCAGCACTGGTACCCACTCCTACGCAGTCTGACAGCAGTGCCACCCTGGCACCTACGTCTTACACCTTCCCTGCTGTCTCAGCAGGCGGGACAGATTTTGCATCCACAGTTGCAAGCCCTAAACCTTGCAGCCTGACTTATCCCCCAAATACACCGCCAGCAGCCGTCAGCAAGCAGGTGCTGGACGTCATCCTGGAGGCCAGAAGGCCTAGTGCTAGGAAATCCTATGCTGAAAAATGGAAAAGATATTGTTCTTGGAATCTGTCTCGAGGAAAGGAGACAGCTGTGCCCTCCTTTACTCTAATCCTTGATTACCTAGTAGAGCTGCTCCACAGAGGCCTATCCTTCTCCATTAAGATTCATGCCTCTGCCATCTCGGCTCATTATAATACTTTGGTGCCTCTTTTTTTCACCCTCTCATCAAACAGTTCCTGAGAGGGGCTAACAATTTATGGCCCCCTAGGAGAGCTCCGATTCCTGCTTGGGATCTTTACTTTGTTCTGGAAAAGCTCATGCTTCCCCATTTTGAACCGGCTGCTTCAGCAGAGTTAAAATTCCTCTCTTGGAAAACAGCTTTGCTTCTAGCCATTACTTCAGCAAGAAGAGTGTCCGAGTTACAAGCACTAATGGCTGTGGAATCCTTCATTTATTTTCTGTGCTGACAGGGTTTCCCTCAGGACTAACACATCCTTTATGCCTAAGGTGGTATCCAGTGTGGCTCTAAACCAATCCATCCATTTGCCAACCTTCTTCCCTAATCCTCAGAATAAAGGGGAAAGGATCTTGCACAGACAGCTCAGGTTCTACCTTGGCAGGACTAAACTTTTCAGAAAATCTGACCAGCTGCTAGTCAGCTTTGCTACGGGGCAGAGGGCAAGGCCATTTCAAAGCAAACCATTTTCAAATGGATATCACACTGCATCCATTTCTGCTACAAACACCGTGGAAAACCTACCCCACAGGGGATTAAAACGCATTCCACTAGGGCTACTTCCACCTCTACAGCATTTCTCAGGGGAGTCCTACCAGGGACATCCTGGAAGCTGCAACCTGGAGTTGTGTACACACCTTCAGGCATTACCACTTGCCTATTTTTTTCTAAATCCAGAGCTGGATTTGCTACAGCAGTCTTACAAGGCCTGCTAGCCAGCCCTAACACTTCTTGACTGTCTCTACCCTTCCTCAGCTTTGGGACTCAGTCCAAGAGTTATGACTGCAACAGTGAAACACGAAGAACATAGTACACTTACCATAAATGTGTATTCACTGTTGCAATCCTGGTTTCCCTCCCTCCTGCCCCCTGATTTTCTCTGTCCTTTCTACCTATCCTCTTTATGGCCATTTTTTATGGCAGTTTTATTTAGTTTTTACTGGGAGTGTTCTACACCATATAATAGCTTCCTATTTTGGGGGCTCCTGACATTTGGGGAAAGAAAAACTGATGTGATGGCGTCGGCTGCATGTTTTATACCCCTGATGTCATGGAAGAGGAGGCTGCATCTGACGCAGAAATCCCAAGACTCTGGTATTTGGGCCGACTGAGGGCTACCTGCAGGCAGATAACGCAAGTGTGATGACTGCAACAGTGAATACACTCACATTTATTTATGGTAAATGTACACAACTGTACTTTCTCTGCACTTCCCTTTGGCTTATCCATTGCTTCCAGAGGTTTCACAAAATGCCTGGCTGCAGCCATTGCCTATTGCAGACAGTGAAATTTTCAAGTTTACCCCTACTTGGACAATTGCCTGATTCAGGTGACAGTCAGGAAGAGCTGTTGCAGCACCTGACATATGTAAAGGGCCTTCTAACCTCCCTGGGCTACACTATCAACAAAAAGAAATCCAAAATAGTCCCCAGTCAAAGAATTGTATTCCTGGGAGCAAGCTTAGTCACAGCAACCCAGATGGCATTCCTTACTCCAGAAACACAAGTCTATCGGACAGGCTACTTCGCTCAAATGGCCACCAGTACCCAGTTATCTGCAAGGAAAATCTTGCAGGCTCTAGGGTTCATGGCCTCCTGCATTCTGTTCATTCCATATGCCAGACTGCGTATGAGGAAACTTCAGTGGTACTTAAAAAGTCCTTGGTGCCAACATGCTTAGGACCTGGAAACTATCATTCCTATAATACCTTGTCTAAGGAAAGAGTCCCTTTGGTGGAGAGCAGCATGCAACCACAATAAAGGTCTTCCCTTTACACAACCCCACACCATCCAGACCCTAACCACAGATGCATCAGACTATGCCTGGGGTGCACATCTGGACAGCAGGTGCATTCAGGGCCATTGGAGCCCAAATCAAATTCATCTGCACATCAACCAAAAAGTGATGCTAGCTGTTCAGCATACGCTGACAGCTTTCAGATCCGTACTCTCGCTGGGGCCCTACTAATCCAAACCGACAACACCACAGTGATGTGGTACATCAACAAGCAGGGCGGATCCCATTCTTACTCACTCTGCACGCTAGCCATGACCCTGTAGAACACTGTCTCAGCCATGCATATTCACCTGCAAGCTCAATTCCTGCCAGGCAACCAAAACTCTGTCAGACAACTTGAGCAGAAATCTCCTAGACCCACACGAGTGACAATTAATCCACTACAACTTCAGCCTTGTGACACAAAAATGTGGGTACCCCGAAGGTGGACCTATTTACCTCCCCTACAACCACCAGCTCAGCAAATTCTGCACCAGGTTACCTCAGCAAGGCCTGGAAAGTGGATGTCCTATCCTTCCAGTGGGCAAAAACCTATCAATCTATGCATTTTCCCCTCTGCCTCTTCTTACAAGAGTATTACTCAAGGGAGGAAAGACCAAAAGCAATCCTCTTTGCCCCGGACTGGCCATACCAACACTGGTAACCACTACTGCGCAGTCTGTCAACAGTGCCCCCATGGCACCTATCCCAGATCCTAAATCACCTGACTCAGCAGGAGGGACAGTTCTTGCATCCGCAATTGCAGACCCTGAACCTCGCAGCCTGACTTATTCCTTGAATTCTCGTGTCTGTATTAGATCACTGAACGCTTAGATTAGCAGACAGTGATTAATCAACCCTATGTAAGCGAAAGCTTACAAAACCGAACTGTCAAAACAGCAATTTTTTTCCAAGGGAAAAAATCGCTGTTCCAACAAAAAAAAAAAAAAAAAATTAATACATGATATTAGGTGGGGGGCTTCACCCCCACACCACACCCCTTACTTAAATATACCAACTCCGAGACCGCACTACAGTGCAGAAAACTGCAAACTACTGAAGCGGCCAAGCAAATTCTTTCTCAGGGAAAGAATTTGCTTACATGCAGCTTTGATATTTTGCCGTTTCGGCGTTTACAGCTCGACCAAGTCGCATTCGCTAACCTGCATCTTCGGTCAGCTGATAGGAACCCGAATTCTCTACCAGTAGCCAGCCTAAGCAAGCAAGTCCTGGATGTCGTACGTGAAGCCAGATGACACAGTAAAAGGAAATCCTATGCTGACAAGTGGAAAAGGTTTGTTCCTGGATTCACTGTAAAGGAGTGGATACAACAGAGCCCTCCTTACCTCTCATCCTGGATTACCTGGCAGACCTACTCCACGGAGGCCTGTCCTTCTCTTCCTTTAAGATCCATACCTCTGCCATCTCTGCTTATTACAGCACTGATCCACCTCTCTTCTTTCACCCGCTCATCAAGCAGTTCCTGAGAGGGGCTAACAATAACAATGTAAGGCCAGTGAGAAGAGCCTCCACTCCCGCTTTGGGACCTTAACTTTGTGTTGGAAAAGCTCACGCTACACCCCTTTGAGTCAGCAGCATTAGCAGAGTTAAAATTCCTCTCTTGGAAAACAGCCTTGCTTCTGGCCATCACTTCATCTAGAAGAGTGTTGGAGTTACAAGCACTTATGGCTGTGGAACCCTTCATTATTTTTCATGCTGACAGGGTCTCCCTCAGTATTAACCCAACCTTTATGCCTAAAGTGGTGTCCAGTGTGTCTCTCAACCAATCAATTCATTTGTCCACCTTTTTCCCTAATCCTCAAAATAAGGGAGAAAGAATCCTGCGCTCTTTAGATGTGTGCAAACAGCTCAGATTCTGCCTTGATAGGACTAAGCCCTTTAGGAAATCTGACCAGTTACTAGTCAGCTTTGCACGAGGGGCAGAGGGCAAGGCCATATCAAAATAAACCATCTCCAAATGGATAGCACACTGTATCCATTTCTGTTACAAACACCATGGAAAACCATCCCCTCAGGGGGTCAGAACACATTCTACTAGGGCATCTTCAACCTCTACACCCTTTTTCAGAGGAGTCCCTACCAGGGAAATTCTGGAACCTGCTACTTGGAGTTGTGTCCATACCTTCACCAAGAATTACCACCTGCCTATCTTTTCCAAATCCAGGGTGGGCTTTGCAGCAGCAGTCCTGCATGGCATACTAGCCATCCCCAACTCTTTTTGACTGCCTGCACCCATCCTTCAGTTTTTGGAATCAGTCCAAGTGTGATGACTCCAACAGTGAAACATGAAGAACATAGTACAGTTGTGTACACTTACCCTAAATGTAGATGTTCGAGTGTATTCACTGTTGCAGTCCTGGTTTCCCACAATCCAGCCCCCTTTTATCTTTCTCTCTCTTCCTATCTTTCTTCCTCACTCCTTACAGGGCTATTGATATTTACTTTTTACTGGTGGTGTTTTTCCACCATAACTTAGCTCCCTGTTTGGGGCCTCCTGACATTTGGGGCAAGAAAAACTGATGTAATGGCGTCTGCTGCCTGTTCTGATACCTCTGACGACCTGATGTCAGTACTGAAGCGACAGCAACCAACGCAGAAATACGAAGCCTGTGGTATTTGGGCTGACTGAGGGCTACCCCTGGCAGGATAACCCAAGTGTGATGATTGCAACAGTGAATACACTCGAACATCTACATTTATGGTAAGTGTACACAACTGTACTTTTCTATCCCACCCAACCCGCCCAGCCATAATCCAGCTGAAAAACTTCTCAAAAGCTGACTGCAACCTCCAAAGGGTGGGTATCTGTAACTTCACACCTCCGCCCCCTCAGAGGATGCAGACAACTATGCTGAACAGTACGCCAATACAGTAATACAAGCACCTGTACAACTGCATGGACTCTGCCACACCCAACAGAACTAAAACCTGCCCCTCCAAGGAAACGCAAACCTGTTAGGTGGACATCCTCTCTTAACAGACTTCACAAACAAAGGAAGAAACTTTTGGCTAAGGGTAAAAAGGAACAAATTCCAAATTGGAAAAGCTCCCTTCTTAGCCTCAACAAGCAAATTAGATCACTAGTGAAAACTTCCAAAGCCCATTATGAATTGAAATAGCCTCCGAAACGAAGGGAAACTGCAAAGCCGCCTTCAGTTATATCAGGAACCTCTATGGAAAAGCGCAGTTTTGTTCCAAATTAGTACTTAACAATATCACTTAGACTGATCCTGTAGACTTAGCCAACCTGCAGATAGGTTCAGTGCAAACTTCATCCCCCTGCCCCCCAATGGCTCTTTCAGCATCACCGATACTTGTTCCACACCTTACATCTCCGTAGATAGTGTTAAAGGCCCTATCCAAGGCAAAGAACACAGCTTCCGTGACACCTGATAGTATCCTAGGCTGTATTCTGCACCATCTCCAGCAAGAACTTCGCCATTGAGCACTCGATTCAACCACAGCCTAAGTACAGGCTTCTTCCCAGAAGAGTGGAGAACTGCCATTGTTATCCCCTTGCACAAAGGTGGAGCTACTACTGACCCTGGAAACTATCACCCCATTAGCTTGACAAGTCTGTGGAGCATATTATTATGGATCTCCATAAGCAAGGCCATCTCTAAGCTCTTGACCCCACCCAGTTCAGATTCGTCAAGGGCAGATCTTGCCTGTTGAACCTGGTTGACTTCTTCACCAAGGTCCTGGATGAAGGAAAGTCGGTACATACACCTTACCTTGACTTGGCCAAGGCCTTTGACAGAATCCCCCACTCAGGCATCATCGAAAAGCTAACACAACGTGGTGTAAATTTCTCTCTCATCAGTTGGGTGGTCAGCTGGAATATGAACCTCAAGGTCAAAATAGGCACCTTCACCTCCGATAGCAGACCTGTCACTAGTGGAGCTCATCAGGGATCTGTCACTAGTGGAGCTCCTCGGGGATCTGTCCTGGGATCCCTACTGTTTGGTATTTACTTCTCGGACGTCCAGGCAAAGACAAAGGGCCTGTGGCTGACCAAGTTTGCAGATGACTGTAAGTTGGGTGCTGTCATTGACTCCCCATATGATGTTAGCATATACTGCAAGAGGGTCTCACAGCAGCTAATGACTAGTGCCAAAGTCATGACCTCAAGCTAAACGCAAAAAAATGTATTCTCATACCATTCGGCAAAAACATGGTCCATACTAATTATCACATCAGCAGCAACCCCCTAAATGCACAACCTGTCTCAGGTTGATAACATCTCACATTTGACCATTGTGTGTAGCAGCAGTGGTCAGGAAAAGCCTTTTACTTGGTTCATCTCATAAGTAAAGGGATTGCATCCAGGAAAAAAAAAGGAAGCTCATTACCTTTCTATACTCCTCCCTCATTAGACCAACAATTGAGTATAATGCTTCATTTGATATGTACCTCTCTAGACATCTGCACCAACTGGAAAGGCCACAGAAATACCTCACAAAGAGAATCCATGGCCTCCCAACACTTGTCCTATAGGGACAGGCTCCAATCACTATCGCTCTACTTCGTATCATACAGGTTGCTCAGGGGTGATCTGTCTCTCTCCTACAAGGCAATTTCGGGCCCTACCCTACTAGAGATGCTCCATATCCGAAAGTGTAACTCCTTGCACATTACCCACTTGAAAGGCCTGAGTCTAATGTGCAACATCAAAACTTGCTGGAGAGACAGGTTTGTCTCCCAGAGGCTGCCCCGTCTCGGAAATAGACTTCCCATACATGTCAAACAGAGTACCTCACTGACCCTCTTCAAACACAACCTCGATGAGTGGATGGGAAACCACAAATTTGCCCCAAGGTTCCACCTGTGTCCATCATTGACAGGGGCAGCAGGTGCTGACTGAGGTTTCTTTTTGGGGATAAACTCTTGGTTAGGCTTGTAAGGGCCCCAGGGCCATTAGTTTAGTAACCTTCTATTATCCATTGTCATAGACAAAGACTTTCCAATCTCGCTGCTTCTTCTGTTCAGGCCCTTAGCATCATGTGTACTGTGAAAATGGTTAACATAGCAGTTAAGTTTAAGCAGGTTACATAATTAAGTAGGCAGAAAGCTTTAAAACCTTTTTTGATGGGGAAAAAAGGTCACTGGAAAAGTGTGAGCTTTGGCCGGTTAAGACCTGTATGATATCAACTGGAACGCATAAGTGTAGCTAAGTAACTTTTATCTGCACTTTTTAAAGTAATTTGTTTGTGTTGCATTGAGCAATATCTAGCTAGAAGTTGACAGTTTTTTCAGTAGGTCTCCACCCACCCTCCCTGTTTTTGTCTTGGTGGCTTTGAAACTGCCCGCCCCTCTTGTAAATTTGCACTTGGATACTCTTCCTGGGCCCATCTCATTTGCTCACTCAAAAAAAAATAAATAAATAAAAAAATAAAAATATCTGCTTTTACTGTATTTGTGTTTCTTCCTACTTTATTTTGCTTTTGCGTCATCTTAAAAGTACTCAATTGTATTTATTACTGCTTGGTGTAACTCACTCTAAGCCTTTTAGTTTAAGCACTTGGGCTTCAGACCAGTTGTTTTACATTAAGAAGGTTTGTGCTCTGCACTGTAGTGGCAGGACAGGTAGCTTACATCCTTCTAAGTTGGGAACTGCTGATTCAGGGCTCAGTGTTTGTTATTCTAAAAGTGTATTAATTCTGGTTTAAGCACTTGGGCTTCAGGCCAGTTATTTTACATTAAGAGGGTTCGTGGTCTGCACTCTTGTGGGAGGAGAGGCTGGACTCTGCCCTTCTGAGCTGGGAATTTCTGGTTAAAGGTTTATAGTGCCTGCATATTTGTACTGCTTCTTACTAAATTGGTACACCTTGTTTACTGTAGCATAGACTAGAGCCAGGCCTGCTGAATCTAATTTTGTTTGTATAATTTGAGCACTAATCCAGGCATTCTTTAAAGTATTCAATTGTATTTATTACTGCTTGGTAGTAACTTGATTAAAGTGTAGCTATCATTCAAAGTCTTTTGGATTAAGCACTTGGGCTCAGACCATTTGTTTTACATTAGGAAGGTTTGTGGCCTGCACTGTGGTGGCAGGACAGGTAGCTAACTGCTGATTGAGGGCTCCGTGTCTGTTATTCTAAAAGTGTATTAGTTCTGGTTTAAGCACTTGGGCTTCAGGCCAGTTATTTTACATTAAGAAGGTTCGTGGTCTGCACTCTTGTGGGAGGAGAGGCTGGAGACTGCCCTTCTGAGCTGGGAATTTCTTGTTAAAGGCTTATAGTGCCTGCATATTTGAACTGTTTCTTACTGGAATTTGGTACACCTTGTTTGCTGTAGCATAGACTAGATCGAGGCCTGCTGAATCCAGCTTTGTTTGTATGCTTGTTTGCTTGTTATTTCCCTGAAATGCTAATTCCACCTAAAACGCGGCTTGTCATCGCTTCTGTGGATCCCTAGTGATATCTGCATTGCTTACTGTACTTATTTCCTTGTTTCACTTGAAAGAAAGTTACTGTTTGTCATTTTTGCATTTAAGTTACCTGTAACACATTGCATTTAAGTTACCTGGCACTTGTTCACTAAAGCAATTATATGTCAGCACTAAAAAAATTAAAAGCACAACACCCTCTCAAACTCCCCTTGAGTACCTTGTTTCCCATTGGCCCTTTTTTTTCAATTATAAAGGAATTCCCAATACTATTCTAGCATGTCCAAAGGTCAGTTGTCAATCTCCTCCCCGGTCCAGCTGGTGAATCTGGGAATCTTGAGGCAATGTTACAACTGTCTCATGTACACAGACAACCCTCTCCTCCTCCCAACAAATTCCAACACATGTGAGAGATGCAACCATATAGCCAAACTGGGGGCTAAGCTCTCTCAACTCAGTACTGGCGAAACCTGTCAGGAGGTGAAGGAAACCACACTCACTACAATTCCAGTCTCACATAGACCTACCACGACAGCAAACCAAGCACACAAAAACATACTCGGAGGCTCTAAATAAAAATCTGCCTAAGCAGCAGAGACCTCCAAAGCAGACACCCAAGCAACCGCTACCCCAAAACAAAACACGTGCAACACACAGCTCAGAAAGCCAGTGTGCCGAACAGTCACAGCCCTTAAGGCTAAACAACACACCTGATACACTTGTAATAGGTGACTCTATCGTCAGACACACTGACTTCCCGCTTACCAGGCTGAACAAGGAGAAGGTCACGGTGAGCTGCCTGTCGGGTGCTAGGATCCGCCACATAACACAATCACTTGGGTCACTCCAAGGCAAGTACAAATATGACTGTCATTGTCCATGCTGGTGTGAATGACCTGAGACGTACCTCCCTGGACTACATGAAAAGAGACATAGAGGAGCTCTCTGAGCATGTGGCCCAGGCCGGTATGACCCTGACCTTGAGTAGCATCTTACCCTCACCAAGAATGATGCCACAATATGAAGACAAGATTATCAATTTCAACAATTGGCTTAAGTATTGGTGTCATTCAAAGGGGATCCAATGCCTGTCAGCCTGGGATGACATGCTCGACAAGCCACGATGCTTCGCTAGGGACGGCTTGCACCGGTCACCCCTGTGCTTTCGGATATTGGCAAAGGCTCTTGCTACCCCCATAGTGCCTTTTTTAGGCAAGGCTCAAAAGACAAACCCACCTCCATAGGTATCACAAGGGATAAGAAACTAAGAGTAATGCTGCTCAATGCCAGAAGTCTAAACCTAAAGATGCATGCACTCGAAACTCTCCTTAGCATGGAGAACATCGATATCTGTGCAGTAACAGAAACCTGCTTCAAGGCTCCCGAGAGCACCCCAGCACTACCATATACCTCATACCATGCTTTTCGGCCCCAAAACTTGGACCGAACCAGAAAAGGGGGGGGAGTATCAATATTCGTCAAAGATACCCACACCTCCAGGTTGGTGGCACAGCACGAAGCATCAGAGACTATCCATGTGCAACTAACCGTGGGTAAAACTGCCTTCCAGTTTATAGCCTGCTACAGACCACCCTCCCAAACCCAGGAACCCCACTCGGCCTTCATGAGAACATTGGAAAATATGAAGGTCTCTCCAAACACCATTATATTGGGCGACTTCAACTACCCAAACATGGACTGGGAGCATTACTCTAGCTCCAACACCCTAGCCCAAAGGTTCCTAGAATTTATAAAACTCAAATGCTATGGAAAAACTTGTTACCACTCCCACAAGAGGAGAAAACATACTGGACCTGATCATCACCAACATGGGGACTCTATGCTCCAGACCAGAAGTGTATCCCTCACTGGTAAGATCAGACCATAAACTAATCTCACTGGATATTCACATCCCGACCCCACCCCCTGCCCAGAAAACCACAGTGAAAAACTTCTCTAAAGAAAATTTCACACTCCTCAAAACCGAGGTGGAATCCTTCAAAGCCCCGGCCTGTGGAAAATCTGCCCAGACCGCAGAATCCTTTATAAACGCATTCTATGAACACCTTCAGGAATGCATGGATCATGCAATCCCAAATAAAACCAAGACCCAGGCCTCCAAAGGCAGACGTCCTGTCTGGTGGACCCCAGCCATAAACAAACTATACAATAGAAGGAGGAAGCTACTACATGATAGAGCAAAATCCCAAAAAGGGAAGGCATCTCTGATCAGTGTTAGCAAAAAACTACGGGCACTCATAAAATCGTCTAAGGCCAGCTTCGAGAGAAAAATTGCACAGGACACTAAGGATAATCACAAGGCTTTCTTGAGTTATGTTAGGAACCTGGGTGGGAATTCCCAGATATGCTCAGAATTAGTCCAAAATGACAAAAAATACACCGAACCCACAGACATTGCCAACATCCTAGCTGACAGGTTCAGCGCAAACTCCCCCCCCTCCCCACCAAAAGGGCAAATATCTATCCCAGCAGAGTGCTGCCCCCTTTACATCTCAGATGCTCAGTTAAGAGCCGCCCTCTCCAAAGCACAAAACACGGCATCAATGGGACCAGACGGTGTCCCGGGCTGCGTCCTACATGAACTCCAAGAAGAGCTAAACCAAACATAAAACTGCTGTTCAATCTCAGCCTTACCACAGGATATATACCCAAAGAGTGGCGTACAGCAACAGCGGTCCCTCTCCACAAAGGTGGTGCCTCAACAGATCCTGGAAACTATCGCCCCATAAGCCTGACTAGCTTGGTCTGCAAAGCTATGGAAAGGATCATCATGGACCTCATAAAAAAAGATATTGGGGACCTACGGACACTGGATCCTACCCAGTTTGGCTTTAAGGGCAGATCCTGCCTCTTAAACCTGGTCGATTTCTTTGAAACCGTCACCAAGGCCATTGATGAGGGAAAGGTGGTCCACACAGCCTACCTGGACCTCGCAAAAGCCTTTGATACAATACCCCACTCGGGCATTATAGATAAGCTCACCAGCTTAAATATAAACCCCTATGTCACTAGATGGGTTGCAAACTGGCTAATTGACAGAACCCACATGGTTAGAATTGCTGGAGCCATGTTAGACTCCAAACCAGTTACAAGTGGCGTCCCACAAGGCTCAGTCTTGGGGCCTCTCCTGTTCGGTATATATTTCTCGGAGGTACAGGCCAACATGGAAAGATTGGCTGACCAAGTTCGCAGATGACTGCAAACTGGGTGCTATAATCGACTTTCCAGCCGACACAAGCATCCTCCAAAAGGGCCTCATAGAAACAGACAACTGGTGCCAGAGCCATGGCCTCAAGCTAAATGCCAAAAAGTGTATAGTCATCCCCTATGGCAAAAACAAAGTGCCCACAAATTACCACATAGGTGGTAATCCATTAAGTACAGAAGAAGTAATTAGGGACCTGGGGACCCAAGTTGATAGCAATCTCTCATTTGACAACCACGTGGCCAAAGTGGTTAGAAAAACATTTTATATAACCCACCTAATCATGGATTCACATCTAGATCAGGGGAGGTCATCGTGCCTCTTTACTCATCCCTCATCAGGCCCATAATTGAGTACAATGCCCCTTTTGGGATGTACCTTACCAGACACCTGCAGCAACTGGAAAGACCGCAAAAGTACCTCACCAAGAGGATCAAAGGGCTCAAACAGTTGCCATATGCTGCCCGGTTAAAGAAACTCCAGCTCTACTCAGTGGCATACCGCCTGCTCAGAGGCGATCTGTGCCTCACGTATAAAGCCATGTCCAACCCGGAATTAATGGACATGCTGCACCTCAGAAAATCCAAATCCCATCGAGCTACGCGCTCGAGAGACTTTAACCTCAGCACTGAAATAAATAGGACATGCTGGAGGGACAGATTCATAACCCAGAGGCTCCCTTCACTCTGGAATAAAATCACAGTCCAGGTTAGGCAGAGTCCCTCATTGACTCTCTTCAAGAGGAATCTTGATGAGTGGATGGGGGATCGTAGGTTTACCCCAGGTATCAATTCTGTGTCACTGTTAGACAGAGGCACAGTATACTAACCTCGAAAAAGGACATAGCAAAATTAATCTAAAATGGGTGGCGAAAGCCAAACACACTCTGGCTAGGCTTATAAATGCCCTAGGGCAGATTGCCTAGTATGAACCTATGAACATTTATTTTGACAGAGCATGCAAAATTTGAAAAAGTAAAAAGAACTTATCTATCTAAAAGTGGACAGAATCATTAGAGTACAGTAGAGTGTCAATTATCCAAAATAATTGGGACTTAGGGTAGTTCGGGTAATCGAATATATAATTGAACAGGATAAAAAACTTCTAAAAATCTTGTTTTTTTTTTCTGCACACACGGAATATACTTTTCAACCATCCAATGATTCCAGTGGACAGTAGAGTATTTTTCACACATGAGCAGGCTACAAGCTCAAAAACGCACACAAGAAAATACGTGTAATGTTTACATATCCAAGGTCGCACTACAGCGAGGAAAATGGTAATTATACCATTCTTAGCTGTACGTTGATTTCCATTTTAATGGTTCAAAGTTTCAAAACTTCGATATTATGGTCTCAACCATAAGAAGTTCGAAGTTTTGAGACTTTGAATTTGAAATTTAGAAGTAGACCCATGTATATATGTAGTGCATGTGTGTATATTTTATATATATGTGTGTGTGTGTTTGTATGTATGTATATATATGTATGTGTATGTATGTATGTATATATATGTATGTATGTGTATGTATGTATATGTATGTATGTATATATATATATATATATATATATATATATATATATATATATATATATATATATATGATATAAATGTGTGTGTGGCAGCATCCATAGGAGTCACAGCTAAAGAATTTGTTTAAAAATATTTTAAAATATCAAATTTGAAAATTGAGTTCCAAATAAATTGCCTTCAGCAACCTCCAAATTGAACAAGTGCGGGTGTAGACAGCACTGTCTCAAATGCACTCCAAACAGATGTATTTAAAGCCAGTCATGTCTACTAAATGTGGCAAACATATATAAAAAGCCAACAAAATCCACTGAAATGTTCCCTTAACTTCAGTTTTAAATTCTCAGATGGTGTTTACAGACAAAGCAATAACTTATGACTGTAATCCAAAATCATTTAGTTCCTTTATCCATGATGTTCTTCATCTCACATTGCTGCAGTCCTTACACTTGGGTAGTCCGCTGTCCTCGGTCGGCCCGAATATCAAAGTATAAGGCTGACGTCGGTCAAGGCGCATTTGACTGACATCAGGACGTCAGGGTACAAATGCGCATGACCGACGTCATATCCTCAGTCTTTTTTGCCGCATGGTCCGATGCAGAAGCAGTATTGCAAGTGCCAGTTGGTGTTCTGAGATTTTTCGATTTAGAAGTTTCAGACCGAGTTCAAAGTTGGCTAAGTACCCGTTAGAATATTTTAGTTTTTTCTTGCCTCAGTCATTTACCGGATGTCAGAAAAAGTTAATAATTGCATTTCTTGTGGGAAACAGATACCGCATAAAGATTATCATACTTTGTGTATTCCTTGCTTAGGGCCTGAGCACGACGTTGTTGGCTGTTGCTCTTGTGCTAGATTTAATAAACGCACTATAAAGAGAAGGTTGGATTGTGCGAGGTTAGTCTTTGGGAAGCGGTGCAACTATAAAATGCCACCGGATGCTCCGACGCCCGCTTCTTCAAAGAAGCGCAAGGACAAGGCAGTTAAGCCTAGGCTAGAAGAACCGTCTGTACCAGACACCGGTTCTTTAGAGGTGTCGGTGGAGCCGGTGGCTCCACCGGAGGTTTCTTTGTGTTCCCAGGGTGAGACCTTATTATTACAAGATGTGGCCTCTCAGGAGACTAGTCAGGCTGAGGGGGCTTCTCATGTTACTATACTCCCCTCCCTTCCTAAGGTGGCTAGGCCCTCTCCTTCTGTTTCAAAGGCTTCCCCCAGGGGCAGGCCAGGTTTAGCTTCAGTTGGTGTTACCCCTAGCTCTTCAGGTACTGTGCCCAAGAAGCATATGCTTAAAATGGCAGAATATTTGATTACTTTGATTAGGGGTTCTATGCCCCCTCCTGATAAGAGGCCTAGGGTGGAGCCTGAGCTGGGGGGGGGTTTGAGCAGGCTTCAGATGTTTCAGAGTCTTCGGCTGAAGACTTGCAGGAGTACTCTCCTTATTCTGATTCTGATGTGGATGATTCTACTCCTTCTGCTACTCCTCCTGAGGATTTTTCTTTTTCAGAAACTCTTCATTCCATGAGGGAGCATTTTAAGTGGGAAGGTCAGGACTTCTCTGATTCCAGGAAAAGGCTTAGGGAATTTCTGTTTTTACCCCAGCATAGGCCTTTGGCTATACCTCCTGTTTTGGATGTAGTGGAAGATGTTTTACAGAAGCTTCTCTTAATCCTGATTCTTTGCCTCCTGCTCCTGTTAAGCCGGATAGGTATTACAGGGTGCCTGAAGCTCATAAGTATCTTTTAAGAGTCCTAGGGCAGACCCAGAAACTGTTAGCCAGGGGCCTAAAGGTGTTAAGGCTTCTGTTGTTAAGAATCCGGTTCCTGCAGACAAGGAGGCTAGGGCCTTGGATAGATGGGGTAAGAAAGTCTATACTTCTTCCACTCTTGCTATGAGGGCTCTGAATTGCCAGTTTCACATGTTGAAATACCAAAATTATCTCCTTTCACAATTGAAGTCTAAGGTTGATGCTCTGGCAGTAGGTATTGATTGTAAGGAGTTGCAAGATTTAGTGCATGTTTCTGAACAGGTGGGTAAGCATTCTTTGCAATGTGGTTTTGATGCTGTACAGGCCTCGTCTAGGGTGGCTGCCACTGGGTCAGTTCTTCGCAGGCACGCCTGGCTGAGGGATCAGAATTTGTCTGAACATGTTAAAACAAGGATTTTAGATGCTCCTTTACAATCTGACGTGTTGTTTGGTCCTCCTGTTGAGACAGTTTTAAAGAAAATGGAAGACAAGGCTAAGTCTATGCAGACTGTTAAGGATTTTTTGCAGGTCCAGCCTCCAAAGTTTAGTAGAAATTGGCCTACTAAAGGGTGGACGTATCCTTCTTATGATTCACAGTCTAGGGGTAGATCTAGACGTGGTAAGGGCAGAGCTCAGGGCTCTTTCAGGCCTAGAACAGGGAGTTCTCCTGCACAGGCTTCGGTGAGGGCAGGGGTCAGTCCTTCGTAAGCAGACCCAATGACCTACCTTTTCAGCTGCCAGAGCCTGCTCGTCTGGCAGCACCTTTGGGGGGAAGGTTGGCACTTTTCAAAGAAAATTGGAGTTTAATTACCCAGGACAGATGGGTATTGGATATCATACACCACGGCTACAGGTTTTATTTCCATACCTTGCCTCCTTTCAAAGGCATGCCAGACGTTCCTCCTCAACAAAGAATAGAGGCTCACAAACAGGTTTCTCTGTTGCTCCGACTAGGGGCCATACAGCCGGTCCCTCTGCCAGAAGTGGGCCTAGGATTTTATTCTCGCCTGTTCCTAGTACCAAAGAAGGGGAACACGTGGAGACCAATTTTGGATTTATCTATCCTCAACACTTATCTGGACATTCCCAAGTTCAAAATGTTGACGTTGCAGCAGCTTTTACCTCTGCTGGGCAAAGATCATTGGATGGTAACTTTGGATCTCAAGGAGGCTTACCTTCATGTTCCTATCAGACTAAGTTGCAGAAAGTATCTGCATTTTCGAGCTGGGACTTCTCACTATCAGTTCTCTGCATTGCCCTTTGGCTTATCTACTGCCCAGAGTGTTCACGAAAGTTCTGGCTCCAGTGATAGCTTTCTTCAGACTAAAAGGAATACAGATCTATCCTTATTTGGACGACTGCCTAATTCTGGCTCAAGGAAGAGAAGAGCTTCTTCATCATTTGGAATATGTGATAGCAGTGCTAAGATGCCTAGGGTATTCTGTGAACGAAATAAAGTCCAGTCTAGTACCCTCTCAAGACATGTGCTTTCTGGGTGTGAGACTGAATACAGCATCCCAGATGGCCTTTTTAACCCCGGACAAACAAAAGAGTCTATCCCTTTACTTCCATCAACTATCTCATCAGTCCGGGCTGACTGCAAGGACAGTCCTTCAAGCTTTAGGGTTCATGGCATCTTGTATTCTGGTGCTTCCCAATGCCAAACTGCATATGAGGAAGCTACAATGGTATCTCAAAAATGTATGGACACAGCACTGCCAGGATCTGGACACTGTCATTCAAATAATACCTTGCATTCAAAAGAAATTTTTGTGGAGGGCTCAGGAATGTCACCTAAACAAGGGACTCTCTGTGACCCGGCCAGAGGCGAGTCAGATTTTAACGACAGATGCCTCAGACAAAGCTTGGGGAGCTCATCTAAATGGAAAGTGGATACAAAACAAGTGGCCTGTCAGACTACAATATCTACATATCAACATGAAGGAGATGTTAGCAGTCCAGTTTGCATTAATTGCTTTCAAAGAATTACTTCTTCCAGGGCAGGTGTTGATTCTAACAGACAACACAACTGTCATGTGGTACATCAACAAGCAAGGGGGAACACATTCTTATCCTCTATGCAGGCAAGCAATGATTTTGTGGGAGACTGCTCTCAGTTTACAGCTCAATCTTCAGGCAAGGTTTCTGCCAGGAGCACAGTACTCCTTAGCAGATGTGTTGAGCAGACGAATTATGGATCCCCACGAGTGGAAATTGGATCCTCATGTATTTCAGAAATTGACAGTGTCATGGGGAACTCCAGACATAGATCTGTTCGCTTCTCCACTAAACCATCAGCTGCCAAGGTTTTGCACAAAAAGGTTTCATCCCACAGCTTGGAGAGTGG